>NW_027281391.1:260000-321336 GCF_046629955.1 Centroberyx affinis
TCATGTTTCTCATTGTTGTACCTCCTACAACCAACCATGCTGAAAGTGAATACCAAGCCAGTAAAAACACATCAGTGATTTCCCAAATCATTCATCCCTCAAGAAAAAAACATAATTCCTTTTCACAGCACTATAGTTTCCAACCTGGAGAGAGCTAGATATGCCATGAGATTGTATCAAAATTATAAGGAAATAAAAGTAGCAGTGTAACTTCATTAAAATCTAATTAAATGTGCTTATAATCACTCTGAGCTAATGCTGTCTGTACCATGTCCAGCAGCTCGCTGAGTTTACTGCCCCTCTTGTCTGGTCTTGCAAAGCCTTGTGTGACATTTCCAGGAATTCAGTAATGTGGAGCATCTTGGGATGCTGCTTTGCCAAAGTTTGCCTCAGCCCCGAAAAGGCTGAGAACCGCTGCTTTGCATAACTCATTCAGGAGATTATATAGTCGTGTGCTATAACGATTCTAAAAACAAATGTCGGTTCCATTTCAAAATAGAGAGATGCCTTTCCTAAAGTGAGACAAACGATATGTTTTGGCCTGGAGGTGAGCATAGATGAGGCCAGTAAAAGGAAAGAGAGGATTGTGAAGGCTTTGGGAAATAAGCCTCTGACCAGTTCTGCAATGGCAGTGGATATGCCATTACAGTACTAAGCTCTGTTCAGCTTTGGTTCACCCCCGCAGTATGAAACACCCTACGGAGCTCAAATCATATAATTCCCCCTCTCCCAAAATCCCTCCCTGGGACTCAGAACACAAGTTTAATAGTTATTCTTATTAGCCATTACAAATGCTGGGAGCCTGAAAAATAAAATAGCTGTTTTTCTGTTGATCTGTTTACGCTCGCCTGAGGAACTTTACCGCCGAAGGAGCCAAGACTCCAGAGTAAAAAAAAAAACTAAAAAAAAACCTTTCTCTCTTGCTCAAAGCCAAAGTGGACTTATTATGTTACTGATGGCAGAATTCCCAGTGTGGAATTAGGACTTTGAGCTCCGATAACGTTCCTGAATCCCAGCACGGCGCTGCTTTTACTGGTGGTGGTCACACACTGCTTTCTCTCTTGCCCTGAGCCAAACCAGCCGAGGAATTAGTCATTAATAGGGGTACAACTTTAGGCTGCTACTGTTGTTGCCACTGTTTCCCATGCTGATGAAGTAGAATGTATTGGTTATATTGCACAATGCTGTGTTCAACCCCACATTATGTCTTTGCAATCTTGTGGGGTTCCAAAATATTGCTTGTTTGTTTGTGTGTGTGAATGGTGGGTTAGTTGGGCTAGGTGTATGTTCATATGTTCAATATCTGTATGTCTATAAATTCACATTTCACTAAAATCTGAATCTATAGACATCTTGTGAATCTGGGACATACCGACATTGCAGTAGTGGAAAGAGTACTACAATGTCCTACTTAAGTTTAAGTGTTGTTACTTTGCTGATATTTTACTTAGGTAGAGGTAATAGTGCTGGTGTGAAAATCTACTTAAGTAAAAGTAAAAAGCATTTCATTTACAGTAATATGTTTTCAGTTACTGAGTTACTTTTTAGAAAAGAGAACGTTGGTAGACGTGATCTTTCCCATGCAATTCTGAAAGGACAAGAGCACAGAGTTCAAACTTGATTCTTTTAACTGGAAAATTTGGAAATTAGAAAATAAAAGGCACAAACAAAGCCCTCTTTTCTTTGGGCACCACAATTTGTCAATTTACGATGGTCCAGTTTCTGATGCTGATGGAGAGCTGCAAAATTTGTACTCTGCAATGGATGTGATTTAAAATGTAGTGAAGTACAATACTTAAAGTAAATGTAAAATTACTGACTTTAAAAAATACTCAAAACTGTACAAGTACACAAAAAAGCTTCTCAATTACAGTGACGTGAGTAAATGCAATTAGTTGTTTCCACCCTCGTTTTTCAGGGTGTGCTTGTGAATGCCTGCATTTGTTTGTGTGTGTGTGTGTGTGTGTGTGTGTGTGTGTGTGTGTGTGTGCCCTCCTATCTGTGTGTGTATTGACCTGTCTCACTCCTCCACACCTGATATGACACCAGCTCAGCGATGCCATTTGCTTTCAGGAGCCTCCTCAGTTTCCTCTCCGTCTCTTAGCCTCTCAGTACCTCTTGTTCCCTGTCATTAGCAGCACAGCCACCGTGTCCCTGCGTTGCCATAGTAAAACAATAGAGTGCAAATCTTCCAATCTCCTTAATGTTCACTAATCTAATGGAGTGCGGCGGGGATATTAAGCAGATTGCCGAGCATTAAGTTTTACCATTAGAGACGCAGCCACCAGCTATTTCAGCACTTCTGGGCGCTTTTCCTCGAAAGCCCCCCAAAAATCTGATTTTACCATTATTTCTCTAGTCTGATCCTATCGGCCTGCTGCGTCTTGGGCAGATTATGATTTGGCATGATAAACAGAAGTAATCAAATCATGCTATTGGTGCTAAGTGCGGTTACTGGTGAGTGTAGGAGAAAGCGAGTTGGTGTATGTGTGTGTGTGTGTGTGTAATAGAGAGAAAAAAATGGCATGATAGCAAGCCAAGTTAATAAAGGAAAACAATTAGGACATTAAAGATTGATATGGCCCACAGATTTTAATGCTCTTGTCTGTCTTGATGAAATCCCTTAGACTATATCTGCTTCACACACACACACACACACACACACACACACACACACACACATATATAGACATGCACACACTCATTATAGTGGTGTCATTGCTTCCCTCAGGCTCTCCTGACAGGTGTGGCTCCCACACACAAACACACGTAGATAGACATTTTCAAACACACACACACACACACACACACACTAGGCCCTACAGGGCATTTTCCCTATCCTGGGATTGCACAATGGGCACTTTGTACACCCTCCCACCTCCCCACCCCAGCCCTTACCATCAACCCCCCACCGGCTTCCAGCACATCCCTCTTTAAATGGGAGATTATGCAAATGAGCTCACACCACTGCGGCACCCCACGTATAAGTGATGTGCATTCAGCGGAGTCTATAGTCTGTCTATGAGAGTATGTATGGGAGTCAGTGGATGAATGTTTCTACTCATACTAAACTCACTGTGAGACGGATGTGACCTATATATATATCTACACACTAGACACCCCAGGTGTTTGAACCACGCTAGAATTTTTTTCCCATCAATCATGAACCGCGGTGCTTCTTTGTGGCTTGTTCATGCTCAGCCTCAAGATTTTTTTGTCGTTGTTGTTGTTGTTTTTACCTCTAAAGTGAATTGCAAATTTCTGCTCGCATCAGTGGAAATGTTCCTTTGGCTCACAGGCGCATCTATAGACTCACGGTTGTGAAAATAAAAAGACATTTATCTGATCTGTAGCAGCTGCGGACGGACTGATCGAGGACCACTTAGAGCGGGGCTTGGAATAAATAGAGAGAAGCGAGCGGAGCCTGCCGGGGCCAAGTCCAAATGTGCAGCACATTGAAATCGAAAGTGCTATTCGTTCACTTCGGTCTGTTAGCCAATCTGATTGATCCTGCGTGCTGGCAACATGGTGAAGAAAAAGGAATCATGAAAATTTAGCAAAATAATGAGTAAGCTTGTCGTCCAGACTAGTTTATGGCTTGTAGATTAGTTTTGGGTGAGCCTCACTCTGAATATGAGAGAGCAAAGTGTCAGGTAATACTGTATGAGAGACAGATGCCACATAATTGGATATATACTGACACTGATGATACTTATTGCTATAGGGTGCGGATTAAATGAGTGTACAGACACAGACATGTTAGAGATGAATACACACACACACACACACACACACACACACACAGACTTGTTACATACAGCAGTTAGGTTCGGGGTCAGGCCGGGACACAGGTTACCACAGGGTTAAAGCCTCCTGCACATGAGAAAAACAGCAGAAACAGATTTAAGAGAGAGGTGGATGCCAAGAGTGCCATCTGTTTTAGTTACCCCCCCCCAACCCCCCCAAACCCTTTCCCAGTTCCCTCTCTCCTCTCCTCTCCTCTCCTCTCCCATCCCATGCCTCCCCTGCTTTCTCTATCTTTCTCTCTCTCTCTCCACATTCCCCTGTTCCCATCTCACACACATACATATTTTGTCAACAGCTAAATATTACCGTTCACTATTTGTTTATCGGCTGCTGCAGCGCTGATAATAAAGCAAAGATGGTATAGATAGACACGAGGACGGGGTGTGGGGGTGTGGGGATGGGGAGGGAGGTGGGGGGTGGGGGTGGGGTAGTGGATAAGATAAGTCCAAATCTGGCAACCGTCTCAAGTGTAATGACACCTCCATCTCTATGGAAAACCATCCCCTTTTGTCTTCACTTGCATGGGAGCTCTTTCTTTTTTACTGTTTTGTTCCCAGAAAACCCATGGAACATTTGCCAACATTTTTAAGAGCTGCGAAAAGCGGGATTTTTTTTTTTTTTTTTTTTTTTTTCCTGCCGGGTTTTTTAAGTCTTCCACCTCGCAGGTGTTTCTTTTTAAGGCGTGCTCGACAATGCCAAGCTCGTCTTGGCTCGTCTTGAATGCCGGGGGCCTCGAGGGGGGGGGGGTTTGGGGGGGGGGGGGGGGGGACGAGGGGAGGAGGGGGGTATAGAAAAAAAAAAAAAACAAGGTTGGAGAAATCTTATTGATTAGCAGTTGTCGCTTCCCTTTTCTTTATCTCTCCACCACTCTCCCTTTCTGCCTCGCTCGCTCCCATCTCCGCTCACTTTTTGGACTTTGTCGATAGGGGGATGAGAAACCTTTGTAGGACAGGCCAGAAAAAGAGAGCAAGAGAAACCTTAACTATAATTTAAAACCCTCTGCTCTTTCACAGGGAGTGAGTGGGCTTGAAGTGGCGAAGAACAAAGCTGCAGCTTTGAGTAAGACTTAGCTTTTTTTTTTTAAAGATTGTGCCATGGCCTGCGTGTGTGTGTGAGTGTGTGTGTGTGTGTGTGTGTGTGTGTGTCTGAAGTTCACATGTCAGAGACTCTCACAAAGGTGTGCGGTGCTTAAATTAAGTCGTGTCTCGTTTCCCACGCAGGGCTTCAGGCTAAACACCGGCTTCATAGGTCAAACCTTGTCAAACCTGATTTATGATGCACGCCCTACATTTTGATTGTGCGCATAACACAGAAAATGAAGGGGAATAATCAATCTTATCTCATTCATGATGCGCTCATGTTTGTCTGATTAGTATTCTGTGGGTAATTGACACGATCGCAGCCAAACCTCGCTTCATTAGTGTCAGGACAGATTGCTGCTCTATAGAGCCACCATGTGGGTGTAAACGCAAACAGCAGCCGTTCTGCTGAGAATGGAGTTGGTAACTGTGAGTAACCATTTTCTGTCTTAAAAAGTCATGTAAAAATACTCATAATACAAACCACGCTATTGTCCTCCAGAGGAAAACTAATTTAGGTAGATGTGTTTTTACATGAAAGAGAGGGAAGGAGAGACAGAATAAACAGGTGGACAGCCAGTTAGGATCAGTCATACACCTGCTGGATGGAAAGAAACACAGGACAGGAGCGAGGGAGGGAGGGAGGGAAGGTGGAGGAGAGCGGTAGAGAGAGGGATGAAAAGAGGGAGCAGGGAAAGAGGTACCATCTGTTTTTTTTTTTGTTTTTTTTTGTTTTTTAGAGGGACAGGGGGAGATAAAACTGTGAGTGTATAGCGGTGAGAGGCGGAGTGTTAGTATAGACTCGGAGGGTGAGAGGGGAGGGGGGGGGGTGCGGGGGGCGGCAAGGGGCAGGGTGAGGTAAGGAGCGAAGAAAGAACGAGGGGGGAGAGATGGAAGACGGGGTGGAAATACACAGGGATGAGTGGAGAGAGAGAGAGAGAGAGAGAGAGAGAGAGAGAGGGACAGGAGGAGGAGAGGGGAGCAGAGATTGAGGCTGGCAGCGGTGCGAGCGCACTGGGCACGCTCACATCAGGAGGGGACATGACTCGACATGCCGGCTCAGCCCAGCTGGGTCAATGCTTTGCACTGCCATGTTGTTTCGGCTTGGCGCGGGCCTCTCTTACACACACACACACACACACACATGCATGCACAGACGCACAAACACACACCGAAAAACAAATCCAATCACCCCCCCCCCCCCTCCACATTCTCTCCCCTCTCTCATATCTAGACACACACTCACTCACAGGCAAACACACACACGCTCACACCCAAAATGCCATGGTTTTGGCGAGCGGCGGGCGGGCGGGCGAGGGCCCTGGACTAATGGAAACGCCAAACTCGTTACTCTAACGCTGGGTGACAAGGGCACCTTGGGCTGCAGATGTTCCTGCCGATGACAGATGGAGCCTGGCACTGCCAGGGGACAGTGGGCCAGGCCCGCGCCAGCTCCATGCCACCTGCACCCCTCCTCTATACCCCTCCACACACACTCAAACACACACACACACACACACACACACACACTCTTGCCTCACTTGGTCTATCTCTCTTGAACACTGGCATACTACCCCCCTCCCTTCTATCCCTCTATCTGTATGTCTGTCTCTCTCTCTCTCAATCACTCTTCCTCTCTCTCTCTCTCTCTCTCTCTCACACACACCAAACACACACACACACTGGCACACCCCTCTTCCTCCGCTGCCCACTGCTAGGATGGCTGTTTGTCGACAGATATCCATGACACTGGCAGAATGTGTTGCATAAATTGTGTCTGTATTGGTATTGATCCTATTAACAGTAAGAATAGTGATTAGTGTTCCGTGTGCACAAGTCAAGATGAGGGAATTAGCAAACTGTTCGCTCGTGAAATCCTCGCCGCAGAACTGCAACCAACTGAGTTAGCGGTGTTTGCCGCGCATTCTGTCAGCGCTATCTGATGACTGAGTATAATCCATCGCAATTTTCACTTTTTAACAGAAAGTGGATTCCAGAATGGTTAATGCATGATGGAGGCTGTGTAATGATACCATTTATCTTCATGGAACTGGTGACAGGCTTCTGGAGGTGATTCGCCAGCCTGGCTGAAACAGACAGACCACCAGGATAATTTGCTTGATGCTGTCGGTCGCCAGATTACCAAAGTCTGCTCAGCTGCAGTTTCAATGATGCGGGGTTTTTTTTCACAATGCTTCTGCTTTGGTTTCACCACAGAAAAACTGTCCTGAATTGACACCGGTGATGTTTCCCACAGCGTCACCATGTGAGGTACTAGTGTGTCACGCAAAATAAAGTTTTACACATCTTCAACGCTTCATAAGAGAGAGAGAGGAGAGAGAGAGAGAGAGAGAGAGAGAGAGAGAAGGGGGCAACCGGGACGGGTGGAGGCATGAGTAAAGGGGGGGTATCCATAGGGATCGCATTAAAGCCTTTTTCTCACGGACAACATGACGAGATTCTGGAAAAGTGGACATGCCGCCATGCCAGCTACAAATCCGAGCACATCGCCTGTCTGTCTGGGATTCCAAGTGTTGAAAGGACACCAAGACACCAGAGTTTCATAAGTTTTGATAAGCCGTGTCTCCACCTTGGCCCGCCGTGGTCTTTCTCACTCGGCTTGGAATTTGCGGAATCGTGATATTGAACCACTCTGTGATTAATGTTCATTCATATCTTCTCGAAGTCCTGTGAGAAGAAGACAACAATGCACATCCTCATTATCGATATTTCGTGGGAGCCGGTGTGTCTGTTGAGTTTTAAGAACCACTCAGCAGATTCCAGCGTTGCATTGTGGTTGCAGCTTTTGCAGTCGTTTTTCTCTCTGCTATCGCCCCCCCTCCTCTGCACTCTTTCACCACTCTTGCATCAAACCCCTCCCTCTGCCCACTTCATCCAAAAACCATGTGTGGCTTGTCATTTCAACTCCCTCCACGCTGGAGAAGGGGCCCCTAACAAAACAAAACAATTATCTCTCCCCTCGTTAGGACCTGGCTGGCATTCCTCTCTCTCTCTCTCTCTCTCTCCCTCCCTCTCCCTCTCCATCTCTCCTCTTTCTCCTCCCGGCCGCGGCCCTCTCTCCATCTCTCCGTGGCCGCCGCCTTCCTTACGTCCTCGCGACAATAAGTCGAGCTGAGGGTCTCTTAAGTGCTTCTGGAGTGGAGCGTTTAGCTGCTTTTAGGCCTCATGTTTCTTTTAAACGTGGCGGCAGGGCGAGGCGGTGGCATGAGGGAGAGAGAGAGAGGAGAGGGAGAGGTGCCCATGAGAGGAAGAAGAAGAAGAAGAAGAAGAAGAAGTGGAAGGGAGGATAGTGGAAGGAGCAGCGATGGATGATGGCACGTAGGGATGCGGGGCGGGCGCTGATGAAAGCCCACGGCACGGCACGGCGGCGGCGGGGAGGGAGGGAGGGAGGGAGGGAGGATGGATGGGCTGGCAGTGGGTGGGAGAGCAGGTTCCGCCATGCCAGCTCTTAATTACTTTAATTGGAGTCATTAGCTAAGTGAGCATGAGAGACATCACCTGCATCGCACGCAGGACCGCACCTGCCACAGCGACATCGCTATCATCATCACCACACTCCGGGAGAGGCTTTACTGACAGCTCCACGCCACACTCAGCCACACTAATAATCTATATACAGTACAGTCAGACACACACACACACACACACACACACACACAGAGATGCCATCATATACATCTGTAATCTGCTGCTAAGGAGTCGCTGACTCAGCTGACGTGCAGTTACAGTCACTGTTGTGCTTTGCTGTTAAAAGGGTCAAAAGGTGATGATAAATGGTAATGAATGGTAAAAACACACTGAACAGCATGTGCGATGTCTATGTACAATGGCCCTGGATATAAAAATAGAGATCATTCCAGCCTTCACTAGCAGGCAGAGTCATTTGTTCAGGAGCTTTATACTCTGGTATAGACTGGTATACTGGCATCTCTCTCTGAGCTCTCCCATTATGTGACCCTGCAGATTATGTGACCCTGCAGACATCAGTCCAGTCCACTCTAACACAGTCCAGTCCATACCTCCTTTGACTACCTGACCTATCTAAAAAGATCTACAAATATTTTAACGACAAGGCAACCACTTTATAAGCCACGCCCTTGAAAGCAGAAGAGTTGCGAGAAGAGTTAAATAACGTAAGATGAAACTACAAAAGTAGGTCATCAAAGTAGCAGCAGAGGAAATAAGAAAAACAGAATTTAAGCACAAACATACATTATAGATTATAAAAATAGGTTATATAAACATATGCAGCTGACAATCTCAACATATGAAGTTGTATGAGTGGGAACTGTAGGAAAGATGATAGATTACTTACATGGATTTACTTGTTGTCGTCTATGATTGTGGTGTGACTGTACCTTTGCCTCTGAGACGTATGAGTGGTTCTCAACACGTGTGAACACACACACACACACACACACACACACACACACACACACACATTTACCTGTTTTATTCTTCTGCAGCCTTGTTTTTAATTCATGGCTGGCATATTTATCGCTTTTAAGCTTTTTGTTTTAGTGACAGTAAAGTAGGGGAGACCGGGGCATGTTGTCACAATTTTTAGTGTGTTTCTCAGCAGTGCCTTACTACTGAGATACAATGTTTATTTTTCTAGCTAGATTAAAGTCTACTCTAAAATAATGACATTTTTACATTTTGAATAATTTACAGGAAGCAAAAGTTATTACTGATGAAATACTACTTGGCAATTTGTGACAACTTACCCCACGTCAGGGCATGTTGGCATGTTGTAAACAAGGCATGATCTCCCACAGACAAATGTGCTGTGTTTGTGCACTCAATTCCATTTCCTTTTAATTATAAATACTATATTAACATGAAATACATACTCTTGTATTAAAAACAACATACTCCATCTTTTCATCTCATCTTCACACCCACCACACACCAGGTAACCCGTCATACTGGGATGCACAAACAAACACAAAATGCTGATATAATTTCAGTATCACTTATCAACAGTTTCACTTTCATTTATAACAGTAACATTTAATTTGATGTTTTATGATGTACAATGGCTTCTTCGTCACTTAAAGAAAACAGTAATAATATTAATCTGCCTCTGTGACTGTATGTGAGTCTGGTCCAGTAGAAAGACCACTTGCTACACAAGCCAAAGGTTTGTGGGTTCAAGAACCAAAATAATATTTATTCAGAAAAGAAAGAATGTAAAGCTATTTCTAACCAAAAAAAAACAATTTTAATAGTTATGACAACATGCCTCGAAATCAATGTGGCAACATAGCTTCACTAAACCATTCAAATTTATTATCAGGTTATAGCTGCTTTTGTGTCAACATGTATAATTATCTTGATTTCTTGAATGAAATTAAAAACACTAAGATTTTCATTATTTACTTTTCAAAAATGTGTGTTATGTTATGTATTGAGACTGTTGTATTTAACATAGCCTAGGTAACCTCTTATTAGGAAAGTAAAAGTGTGTAATTGGACTTTTGGCTAAATATTTAGTTTCAGAAATACTTACCCAAAAACTTACCCATGCAACAACTAGCCCCACTTTCCCCTACTTTGTAACTCACTACTAATACTAATACTAATACTAATACTACCACTGCTACTACTATTATTACTACTAATAATAATAATAATTATTATAATTATTATAATTATAATAATAATATACGTGGTAGCAGTAGTAGCAATAGCAGTAGTAAATTATCAAATATTTAAAGTAGGATTTTATCCAGTGACAAAGTTTGATGTTCTCCAGATCTCCAGGCTACACCTATCTCTGCCCCCCTTAGCACCCAACAGACAGCCTGGCAGGCGGGCTGGCAGCCAGGCAAAATGGCAGTAGGCTGGCAGGCCTCGCCCGGGGCGCTGTCTCCAGCAGAGCCAACTCTGACCAGCTGGTCCAGACTAACACCACCGTGTGGATGTACCGCCGTATCAGTGGGGAGGTCGATGTTAGGTCGATGTAGCCACGCCAGTCACACCTAGAGCCTGACACCTAGAGCAGTAAAATATAGAGGTGGGATTTGGGTAAAAAAGCGTCTGCCTGTCATGACTTAACAGGTTTTCCTCCTGGTGTGTCCCTGTCACCCTCCCAATTTATTCCCAGAATCTCCATGATGGACCCCCCTGTTCCCTCCTACTTGCCGGTGCCAGAAGCTTGAAGCCTCATCCTCAGTCCAGCCTAGTCCCATCCACCGTGGCATTTTAGCTCCAGAAGAGCCCCAGGCGGCTCGGGGTAAATTTGGTGCACTGGTCGGTTAGTTAGTTAGCCTGCACTGGTTTGGTCGACCAAGACCAAGGAGCCACAGCTAAGGAATGGAAAGAAAACACAAGAGGTCCCATGTAAGATGAATATTTTTGTTTTCTAGCTGATGACCACAAGGCAGAAAGAAACACAATAAGCCCCTCACATGTTTCGCTAAAGAAATGCCTGATGAACGCAGTAAGGAGTAAACGTTCAAGACACCTCCTCCTCTAATTCAGTTTCCCCTTGACACACCTTGATTGAATCGATAACGTTCGATCCCCAACCTCCACCCCCCCACCCCACCCCACACACACACCGTTTCCATCTCTGACAGTTAAAAGGCCTCCACACACAGAGAAAGAGCAGGCAGCTCATTGTGCGTCTTAAAGCGCTAACTAGGCCACTTAGCGCCCCGTGACGCTGATCTGATCCCCGAGGCGCTGAACTTGGCAGCGGGCCCTCCCCCTGTCGCTCCTTCCCTTCCCCTCGCCATGGGAACCAGGCCATCCTTAATGACGCAGGAGTGCTCCGCCGGATCCCACAATGCAAAGGGGGCTGACATCTGTCTCGCTAAGTGGTGCACTCTCTTGTGCACCTTGTTTGTTCAATCAACAACCACCCCCACCCCCCCACCCCCAACACACACACACACACACACACACACACACACACACACACACACACACCACCACCTCCTCCTCCTCTACACCCATTTTCTTTTTTATCTGTCTTTCTTCAGAAAAAAAAACACATCAGAATAGGAGTTGTACAGAATTGGGGAAGAATAGGCAGAGAGATAGTGAGATCATAACCCTCTGTCCTCACTACCATCATCACACACACACGCGCACACACACACACACACACACACACATACCACAACCAATGGCACCATGGGTATGATTATTACATATAAAACAAGTGTACCAGTATATAATGGCAGATTAGGCAAACGCAGTGCAGGTTTGGTTATAAATTCAACAGATTCTGTCACTTCCTAACGAACTATCTCTGACTATGAGGAATGAGAGACGGTCTTGCAGAATCTGATCACTGTTAGCAGGGTTGTATAAGCCTCCCAACCTCTCCACCTACTGCATATTTAGAAAAAAACAAGTGCCTCATTATAAAGTGGCCCCTAATTCCGCACAGTTAAGACCTGGGCAAATATTTGTCCCATCAATCTCGGAAAATATAGCCATCAACCCAAGATGCTAATCACATGCTAATGGAATCCGGGGGACTCAATGCACCCCCGTAGCGCAATGAACGCTTTCACTTTTGCAGAAAGCCCACGTGAATGCAAATGGCCATCTAAGCAGCCATCTTGACAGCGTGCCAAGGCGACGTAAAGAGCCCCCTTCTTTATGCTCCTCTGGGAATGTATGTGGGGATGTGTGGGATGAGTTCACTTTACCAGGCCCAGGTGCCAGGAAATAAATGAATAATAGGTTTTATGGGCCCTAACTGAAAAAAAAAAAAAGAAAACACACACACATACACACAATCGCACAAACACACTCACTCGAGTGCATCTGCGGTGAAGGATGTTCGAATTCCCACAACTACTCTGAAAAGAGATTGGGCATGAGAATAGGTGGCTCCTATACATAATTCAGGGGTCCATGCTGAAACAATTATGTTTGCTTACTGCTAAGTACCCGTGCTCAATAGCTCGTTTACTCTCCAGTTTGGTGCTTTCAGATGTAAGTGCTATGTGCTAAAAGTCGCTGGAACACGGCAGTTTAATAAAATATAGGAGGTGATACTTCAACACTTGAATACGAGAGTGGGTGGAAAAAAAACAACAAATGCTGTTGATGTTTTTACTTGAGCTTTGCATGCAAACTAGATTGCACTTGTCAATCTAAGAGTGTTGGGAGGAAACAGGAGGAGGAAGCCCGGGCAAAAAGAATGTGGACCAATAGACGACAATTTAATGACAATATTACAAATCACAATATTTCAGTTTAGATTAATCTAAACAAGTTCTTGAACATTAATACAGTCCAGTGTGGACAACTCCACACTATCTGTTGCAACAGAAAATTTCATGACCAAAATTAAGGTCATATTGTCGACAGTCGGTGGTGGCATTAGCCTCCATAGTATTTCATTCTGAATAACACATTCAGACTCACATATAAATACAGATACACATGTAAATGTTGCTCACAATGGTCTGGATACCAAACAATTAGCTGATGAAAATTAATGTCCATATCTTGGCAGTGATTTGACAGAGGATAAAGGTGAATGCATCCTTCAGATGTTTGCACATTTTAGGGAAAAAGCAAGCGTTCCCCTTTGTTAAACTGGAAGGTATAGTGTTTTTTAGAGGTGTGTGGAAGCCCAGGCCTCAGCATTCCCTTCCTCACGCCCGGTCTCGCACTTGCACTCCTCCACCACCATCACTCTCTTCTCCCGGACCTCCGCTCCGCAGCGCAGGGGCACGGTCACGGTGTGGGCTTTGGACGGGGCGCAGCGGGAGCAAGGGGCGCGGCGGTGGCCCCCCGTCCCGGTGCCGAACTCCCCTCCGGACGGGACGAACAGGGAGCTGCACTGGCCGAAGCACAGCTTGTTGTGCACTGTCACCGTGTCGCATCCCTCCGCTGTGACGCGCTGGGGGAGATGAGAGAGGAGCAGGATTTAGGCTGTTGTACTAGAGAACCTCACAGTAATGTTGTCAGGGTTCATTTTACACTGAGGGTGTCAAACTCAACACTACACCAATGCCAATGATCAGCTCTATGAGGGAACAAACAACCTCCAATCAGTACTTACTAGGGATGGGACGATATATCGAAATTCAATATATCGCAATATAAAAATGTGAAAATACGCATTGTGGGGCAGAAAAATGAATCGTGATATTAGCTCTTATTTGCACTTTGGAAAGACAATTTTAAATTGTTGTTTGCTATTGCTAGAAAGATTTGTGGCTCACAAATAAACATAATTCTGCACAGTCAGACTTTGTTGTTATTGAACTTTTGTTTATTACGTCATATCGCCGTTGTATTGAATCGTGAACCCAATATAACGCATCGAATCGTATCGTAAGATAAGCATATCGTCCCATCCCTAATACTAATAATACACACTAATTGTCACTGAAAAATCATCACTTACTAACACTGGGGATTTGCTGTGTGCACAGTGTAAAGGATCGTAACACACTAGTTCATGCACTTTATTATGTGTACACAGTGAACTATTTAGCAAAAAGTTTATATGATGATAAAAATGGCTGGCTCTGACCAGTGGTATTATTAACCGTCTTACCTGAGTGAAAGGTACAGCGCTGCACGTCTGTTTAGCAGCGTCCTTCAGGCTGGCAGGCAGAGACATGCTCATCTTCCCATGCTCTCCTTTGTCCATGGCCCTCTGCCACATCTGCAGGCCTTGCCTCTTCTTCAGGTCCAGCAGCCCAGTGGGGTTTTCGGGGCGTAGGTGGTGCAGCGGGCTCACGGGGGCCTTGGGGGCCGCGGCCGGGCCGGGTCGCCCCCGGGACAGGAAGGCGGGGAAGGGCGATCTGGAGCCGAGGGAGGGGGCCACTCTGGGGACCGGTCCCCGTCTGAAGAGCCCCGACTGGGCCAGGGCGTGCGGGTCCAGTCGCACAACTTTGACTACTCCTCGGACGGGTTCGTCGGGCCCGCTGCCAGAGGACTCGAAGTCGACCTTTGACCCTTTCAGAATGGTATAGTGAGGGAATGTTAAAGCTGCGGCCGCCCAGCTTGACAAAAAGACAAAGCTGATGAAGAAAGCCATACTTTGACACAAATGTGGATAACAGTTGAAAAAGATATGCAAAATTGAAGAGAAAGAAATTCAGTGTCGATGATTCAAAAACTGCCAAAAAAGCTAAAGAAAGAAGCCGAAAGCTAACAAAAATAAAGAAAAAAGATGCAAATCTTGGTTTGGTGGTGTATGGTCCAAGGTACCAAATGGTAACCTTGCTGTCAATGCTTTGTCAGTGTATTGGAGGGAGCCTCTTATATAGGCTGCAGCCAGTTCTCACCTGTGCTTTAAAGCAGAGAAGGTGTCGCAATTCCCATACTAGAAGAGACATCACACCTAGGTAAAAACTCGAGGTCATGGATGGCTGCCAGATGAAAGGATTTCGCTCTCAAGGTGAGGGTTTAATTAAATAACTAGACATCTAAAAAGGGAGTTTGCTCCCCGGGTTTTGAATAATATATTCAGAGGGATGGTCACATGGATATGGATTATGTCTAGATCTAACGAAAACGAAAATGTTTTTTCTTTTTTTTTGTGAAAATATCCATTGGGAAAAAAAACCTTCATCTACTGTATATCCATGCGACCAGCTCTCCACTGGAAAGGTTTCCCAACTATATTCCTTTAAAAACACATCTAGTAAACAAATTCTGCTTTTTATATCCTGCTAGATATAGCATATGTGGAGCTTTGTGTTGCACGAGTATGAATTTGCCAAAAGCAAAGCTGAACATATCATGAGCTTGGAGTTATTAGGTTCTATCTGGGTAGAGTTCTGTTCTGAAATACTGAGCATCAATAGTGGCTGGAAAAAAACTGCTATATGTACTTTCTATCTTTTTAAATCTTAAAAGATTTTAAAAGATTTTTTAAAAATAACACAACACAAGCATAAAGTAACATTCAAAGATCATGAATATATGGATCTTCTCAGACATCGATAATTCCACTTCCACAAAACTTTTTTTTTTTTTTTTACATATGTACTCAAGCAACAACTCAATTTCATTACATGACTTTGATCATCCAACTTTTACCTTTCTGAAAGAGGCCCAGATTTATAAAAAAAAAAAAAAAAAAAAAAAAAAAGTCTGATTGAACCTTACCAGGCTCACAATATGGATATCAAAACATGCACAAAGGGAATTTGAGTAAATAAAACACTTTGATGAAACATGTGGACTGTGTACAGATATATCCCAAATCCTGCAGATCAGGGGCAATTCTATTTTCCCAACCACTGACCAAAAGAGAGTAAACCTGCTGCTGGCCTGGGATCCCAGCTTATTAAAAAAATTACAAAATATGACCTACTCTCAACTCATTCTGGGTCCCAAACCATGGCTTCACAAAGACTGCTGTAGCTCTAAAACTGTTAGTTAATCAACAGTGAAACTCTTTCTATTCAGCAAGGTGTTCCTATTACCTCTGGCTATAAAGTAATAATGAGTTTATGTTCTCTGTGTAAACAGCACGATCCTATCTGTTTATTCCCCCCAGCCTGTCCTGTGATGACCCATCATAACGCCATTAGACTGCTGTGGGCTCTCTCACCCGTGACCTGATCACACACTCACTGCCTGTTTGTGGTCAACCGGCTGACTGGCCGTCAGTGTTACAATAGTAAAGGTGTTTGGGTTTCTCATGGGGACCTAGGTGTTAAGAGGCACTTTTCACTATTGCCTTTTCTCCATCTATATTTCCCAGAGGCACCACTAAAAGTTATGATGCAGCAAAAAGAGAGGTAAATGACTCGGGGAAAAGTTCCCAGAAGGACATGGGCTGTTTGGTCTGGAGTGTCTCACTTACAATGACCTGAGACATTCACACACACTGATTGGTGGGGTATATGTCAGTGGTACCAGCTTTACAGGATAAGAGATATATATAATGGAGAATGTGTTCAGGATCATTATGAGAGAATTGGCTTCCTCTGGCTTCAGATATATGTTTTGTCCACCAGAGGGCACAGTTCACAAAGCATTACCTCCTGCTGTCCTCCAATAACATCTTCAGCCACAGATACTAAACCAGCAATGAGGCTTTTTTTTCTTCTTTCTTTACAAAATCTGTAATGGAAGAATTCTTCCTTCCTTCTTACTCATGGTCATTTCATTTATTCTCAAGAAAACCTCCTTTTTAGTCATGATCACTTCACCTCCGGACTCTATTGATAAGAATCACATGGTCTCGGGCGCAAAGTGCATTCATTTACATGTTGACTTGAGATGGATAGTATAGTATAAAGTATAGCACAGTTTAGTATAGTATAGTATAATATAGTATACAGCACAGTACAGCACAATGCAGTACAGTACAGTTCAGTACACGGCAGCACAGTACACTACAGTGCAGTACACTATACAGCATAGTATAGTATAGTATAGTATAGTATAGTACAGTTCAGTACAATATAATATAGTACAGTATAGTATAGCATAGTACATATAGTATAGCACATTAGAGTACAGTAGTACAATATAGTATATAGTATAGTATAGTATAGTATAGTATAGTATAGCATAGCATAGCATAGTATAGTATGATACTGTAAAGATGACTAAATTTGATTTATTTAACAAAATAACCACACAAAACCTACACAATTCAATCTTGTCCCAGTAACAATAACTAAGACTGTTATTGTGCCTCTTTTTCAGAAAGGTAAAAGTTGGATGATCAAAGGCACATAATGAAATTACATGAGTAGTTGTTGCTTGAGTACACATGTAAAACACAAAGGGAGATACTGTTTTGTGTGTGTTTTAGTGGAATTATTGATGTCTGAGAAGATAAAAAATGGAAACACAGATTTTCTCTGTTTCCATTTTTTATCATTCTGTGTAATCAAAACAGACTGCACATCGCCCATCGGATGCATCGCCCTAATGCCCAGGGTTTAATGCCTAATGTGCTTGACTCTCATAATGTATATGTACTGCAGTTTTTTCACTATGAGAGATTTTTTAATATAACATAATATTCCACATGGGTGGGTCTTCAGGGTGGAATAGCTTCTCCTCTGTTGAAATAGATCTCCATTAGAAATAGCTGAGAGCAGAGGGCAATTTGTTTAATAGCGTGGGCCCATAAACCATTCTGTTGTTTCCCCATACATTTTTATTCATGCATTTAATAATTTGCGCTGAGAAGGGGGATAGCATCACCCAGGGGCCTGCATATTTCCATTGCTAAATTCCAGCTCTATAAACTTAAACTTTTACAGATTGTAGACTTTAATGATCACTGCTTTAGACCTGCAACTATAAACTATTGTAAGGCCGGTGCACATAGTCTCTCTCAAGGCCAGGCAATTCATTGTGGTGAGTTTCCAGACTTTCCCCAAACCTTCTTATGATTTTCTATACTTTTAAAAATATCTAAATCATGTTCTGTACTTCTTTTATACTTTTCAGACCTGCGTATGAACCCTGGTCCCCTGTTATCTCCTTTGTCTTGTGTGTGTGCGTGTGTTCATGTGATATGCACTTGCACATGGGGCTCATGTAAACGACATACTACAATTTTCTAGCTGATATATTTTGAATATTCAGCTCATTTTCCTCACATTTAAGACAGAAATTCATGTAAAACATGTTATATGTAAATGTTAACAATGTTTATATGTAAATAATAAATGTTAAGCCTTAAATCTAAATGTTAAATGTAAAATCTAAATGTTAAATGTTAAATCTAAATATTAAATCTAAATGTTAAAAGTTAAATCTAAATGTTAAATCTAAACGTTCCGAAAATATGCAAATTGCCCACGCCCCTTGCAGTAGCGTCAAAAAGTGCGCACAGCCCCACACTGACCATGGATCTGTTGGTGAAAGGATAATTTCATACATGGCCAGTTCTCTCCAATTAGAAGATATGGAACGCGTAGTTGTGGCAGGTGTGCGGGCTGCACTCCACTGCAGTGCCACCAGTACCTTCCACACCATTAACGGTAAGTTAACTAGTCTTAATTTTAACTTCTTAATGCATTCTGGAGGGAGGGCGTTACTATTAGCTAACCTACCCAGCTAGCTAACGTTCGTCAGTGTGACTCAGATGCTAGCTAAGGTTTTGTGATCCACTGTAAGGACTTTCTGTAGCTATGATTCAGAAAGTTAACTTAACGTTAGCCGGTAGGTACCGGTAACAAAACTGACCACTCTATGAAGCCTGTGCTGTAGTTAATATGTGGATAACTTTCCCAGATGGCTAGCTCGATCGCTCACTACATTAAGTCAAGTACCAGAGGCTTTGCCGCTAACGTTATATCTGACATTTAAAATGTGGGCTCTTGTTTCAGGTCTCCACACCAGTGGTGCCCACAGGCACTTCCAGCTTTGCCACCAGCAATGTAAACGTTACATCACTGAGATCAGTAAGTGAAGTTGTGATATATAGTTAGTTAACGTTTATGTTACCCTAAGTTAAGTGAGAAAGGTAACGTTAGCTCAAAAAAGGAAACCCATCCAATCTAGCTAGCTAGCTAATTGACTAGCCATGTCAAGTTCTGTTGGAGCCACTCAGAAGGCATGTTTCAGAGGAAGGAAGACAGGTTGTTGAATCTGCATTCACAAATCACCAGACACGTGTGGATTCGGTTGCATTTATTTGTGGATTTTTCAGACAAATCTGACAGAGGTGCAGTCTTCTGATCAAACGTGCGGTTATGGAGGTAGATTTCTATCAATAAAAAACAAACACAAAAGTATAATCCACAATTATTTTTACCATCCACACGCAAACACCTCTAAATTTGTGTTCGTAGGTATAATCCACAATTATTTTTACCATCCACACGCAAACACCTCTCAATTTGTGTTCATAGGTATAATCCATAAATGTGTTTGTACCATCCACACGCAAACACCTCTCAACTCGTGTTTCGTAAATCATCATTTGAATGAAAAAAAATTATATTCACAAATGCAAATAACATTTTCAGATCTCTTTCCAATGTTCACATTTACAAATCGAAAGCTTGGCTTGCGAACTGGCGAATCTACATTTGTGGATCGAAGGACATGCTTGAGCTGCTTGGGTTTTCGTACGGATTTTTGAAACAAATATTCCGCTGTTGTGTGTCAATTCACACACAAAGCTTCTTCTTCTTCAGTGCTACCTAACATGGCCCGCCGATGTGTGTTCGGCTCATCAGCGCCACATTTAGAACAAGTGGCCAAAATCGCACATTATCTTTAAGAAGTGGATGTGCCCTGAGATCGTCCTCGCTGTCAAGTCTCGACACAATCGCCCAAAGTCAGCGAACGGACCGCTGTAATGGAGCACGGTGCCAGGAACCTACGACAGCGTTTTAGGGCCACTGTAAAAAAAAAAATCTCAGATTTTGAGAATAAAGTCAAAATATTTCGAGAATAAAGTCAGAATATTTCGAGAAAAAAGTTGATTGATTGATTGAATACTATCAGCAGTAAGGACCTGTCAGAGAGAGAAGAGGAGCAGTTCACTTCCCGACAGTCCCAATCAAGGTCCCGACAGCTGCCAGCAGCTCCCAGCATTTGAGTTACTCTCAGCTAACAGGTAACGTTACATTTGCTCAGGGAACTTTTAATCGATTTATCAGTGTTTAGACGTTTGGTAAATGCGATTTCGGTCGTGGTGTAGTAGCTACTACGAAGGTATAGCCTAGCTAGCTACTAGGCTAACACAGGCTGTGCAACTTTGTTAATAGATATGCTTAGCGTTAGCCTACTTGATATTGTAGGGAAATTGTTTGCTAACTCTAGCTATATTATAGATTTGTGCAACGTTAATGTCTGCTCAAAAGAGGCATTTCTACCTATGATTCCTACAAGGGATGTCTGTTCTTGGTTAGTTTCTCTTGGCAGAACTCCTCTCGTTGACCCTCATTAACTGGTTAGTAACTGTTAACTGGGAAGATTATTAGGCTACTTCTGCATTCTTGTATTGATTAATACCTTCTACCATGACAGACGTTATGTCTTGTACTATGACTCTGTTCTCTTCTACTACAACTCTACTATTTTCTACTGTAGCTGTATTATAGTATGACTCTACCTCACTGATGTTGAGGTGGTAGTCAACATAGTCTGTAAACGGATAATTTTGAGATGTAAATAAATATACAATAGTAAGTAGGTGCATAGAACTGCATACTGCATGTAGCTGGTTAACTAAAGCAATGTTATAACATTAGCTAGCTTGCAAGTGACCTACTTAATCAAGAGAGAAAAACAAAATAGAAACCATCCGTTATTGTTCTGAAGTCTTGCCTGTTAAACCCAAGTGTCGGCGGACGTGTAGGTTGAGTTTAATGTGATCTAGTTTGATCACATTCAGCTAAAAGCCTCCGCTAACAATCAGATAGCTGTATAGCTTGTCAACAGTGGAAGTAGAAGCGATGAATGCGCATGGAGCGTTCCTGTGGCCTAGAGGCGCGTTCACGGAGCTCCAGAAAATACAGCTTTATATGGCTCTTGGTGGCTTCCAAAGAAAAATGGACCCAATGATTTAAAAAATGATAATTCAAAGACTCTGTTTTGACTTTGTGCGATACCCAGAATTTTTTTCCCCGGAGTTTTACAGGCGTTTCTTTTCCCATGTGTGTCTATGGGAAAAAGTATTTTTGGGCCCCATGGCGTCACGTGACTTGCAATACCGAGCTTGGTCACTACGCCAAAATCGCCGCACAGCCCAGAGCTGTTCCTGGGGGCTTGCTGCCACCACTGCGCGTTTGATATCTTCTAATTGGAGAGAACTGGCCATGTTTGAAATTGTCCTTTCACCGACAGATCCATGGTCAGTGTGGGGCTGTGCGCGCTTTTTGACGCTACTGCAAGGGGCGTGGGCAATTTGCATATTTTCGGAACATTTAGATTTAACATTTAGATTTAACATTTAACATTTAGATTTAACTTTTAACATTTAGATTTA
The DNA here is from genome assembly GCF_046629955.1 of Centroberyx affinis. NCBI lineage: Eukaryota > Metazoa > Chordata > Actinopteri > Beryciformes > Berycidae > Centroberyx > Centroberyx affinis. Next base: position 281,811 of record NW_027281391.1, read on the forward strand.
ATATTTAGATTTAACATTTAGATTTAACATTTAATATTTACATTTAGATTTAATATTTACATTTAACATTTAACATTTAGATTTAACATTTAGATTTAACATTTAGATTTAAGGTTTAACATTTATTATTTACATATAAACATATTGTTAACGTTTACATATAACATGTTTTACATGAATTTCTGTCTTAAATGTGAGGAAAATGAGCTAAATGTGAGGAAAGTGAGCTGAATATTAAAAATATATCTGCTAGAAAATTGTAGTATGTCGTTTACATTCGGCGCCCCATACTCGCATACAAGTGCAGACATACACACACAATCACACACACAAACACATGCACACATACTCATGCACACACGATCCTCCCACTCAATCATCAAATGGAGATTCAATATTGAGTAAGCAATTGTGTGTGTTTGTGTGTGTAGGTGGTGGGCAAGTCACTCCCGCCTACTTCTAAAGTTTTGGTGTTTGATTGCAGTTTGCAGAAGATTCTACTGTTCCATTATTTTACATTAGAATCCACAGTGTACTATCAAAATCACATGGAAATAGATCTATCCATTATTTTAGTTATTTTAGTCAGTTTAATGAGGCATGTTCATGGCAGTTGGTCATATAGGAAATAGCCATGTAGGAAATACATGCATCCGCCATGAGAACACTGAATAGATATCTAACCTGACAGCATCCTTTGGGTTCATCTTTAAACTTGAGGTCCCAGACAAATACAGACTTAAAGAAATGCAGCATAGTCGCATCTACAATGCATTTGCAGTTACAAGGACAGTTAGAGAAACCACTGTAGTCACAAAGATGATGCCAGGTATGTGAGGCAGTAGACCACACACACACACACACACACACACACTGACATACGGACTGACCCTGCTACTCTGCACACGGACACTGATATAAATTATTCAGACCATCAACTATCTGCACTGTGCACATCTGTGACTAAACTGCTGCTACAACGAAGCCAATGCTGCAACACTGGACCATTTCTCTGGCTTGGAATATAAGCTTAGTGTTGATGTTCAGTCTGCTGTCATACATTATGTCTTGAGCTCCTGCACACGCTGTGCCAATCCTGTGCTGTGTAACTATCTTGTAATGTGTCAGCACCGATTAACCGGGTCAAATTCCTTGTGCGCACATTGCACATTGTGATTTAAAGGAAATGAAATACTGACAGCATGTCTTCCTATTCCCCAATGCAGTTTCATTAGCTGTCCCTTGTTTACTTTAGTTTAAGGTGTCAACCCTATTAACTTTGCTAAGTGTGCTACTGGCTGCCACACCTGCAGCAACACACAGAACAAAGACCCAGAAACACACAGGCTGCTGTGGGCTGGGTGGAAATAAAATAAGATACAAAAATGAGAAATAGCACAACAGTCTGTTCAGGCTTGAAGGGCCTGTTGCTTCAGAAATATCAGAACTCTGAGTTGACTCTGAGTTGACTGCACAGCAACTAGACAAAGTGCTAAATACAAGTGGGAGTTTACTGTTACCGAGTGCTGAGAGGCCTGTTGCCTAGTGTGATTACTTTTCAAAATTCCTCTTCACCTTCAGCAGTCTGGCACAGAGTCAGAAACCCCCAAAATATTTGTATATTGACTCTTACTGATAGAGCAATGCAACTTGTGGATGAAAGTGGAAATTTCAATACCAGCTCTAGCTATTTTGCGGAAACCAAATGACATAATCCAGAAATGTTAATGTTTCAGTGCTTGCTTGTCTTGTATGATTGTTTAAATTCATACTGCATTTCATTTTATTGCTGTATTTTTGTAGATTGGATGACATGAAAGGATATGTACAAAACTCATCAAAAATTAAAAGCAGACTTTTAATTTCTCCCCTGGAGTCCAAGCATTCTGGGGAAATGTCCATTCAAAGATTATTTTGATGGTATTTCTGCATCATTAGACACATTAGTTCACAGTGGAAAGAGACAGAAAAGTTGGGAGAAGAGGGGAATAACAAGCACAAAATGACAACTTATAGGTTCTGTGTGTGAAAAGGGCTACAGTCTAGTCTAGTCTAGTCTGGTCTAGTCTAGTCTTGTTTTATTTATACTGTGTAGGCCTTCATCACAGTCAAGTCTCAAAGGGCTTTAAATACCATCATATACAATACTACATCATACATATATATATGTGTGTGTGTGTGTGTGTGTGTGTATATATGTGTGTGTATATATACATACATACATATACACATATCATATACATTCTACATCATATTACATCATATAGTACATGCTATACATCATATACTGTAGTAGATCATATGTATCACCATACTACACACAAACACTCTCAGGCCTATGGGCAATTTAGAGTCTTCAATTCATCTGACCTGCATAATTTGGACTGTGGAAAGAAACTGGAGCACCATAGTAGTGACGGAAAACTCTCAACCCTGCATGTAGCAGTAAATAGGAACAACACATCTGAGTGTAACCGTCATCATCTGGTTAACATTGGAATAGCAGGGAGTTTCTGACCCAAATGCTGCATTGTCATACTGAGGCTTTCATCAAGAAAGAAGACTGGAGGTGGTCACATGGGTTTTTACAGTTTATATTGCTGCAGCAATGTAAAACCTGACTGACACACAAAGGGTGGGTCAGCGCAGCCAGGGGTGCTGCAGCAGGCTCTCCAGGGTGGGGCGGCTTTTGGGATTTTTAGCCAGGCAGCTCCGCAAAAAATTCTGGCAATCTGGAGAGAAAGACAGGAATCAAAGATGAATACATGAGGTGTGTATCAAAGGTGTGTGTATGTGTGTGTGTGTGTGTGCGTGCGTGCCTTACGCTGTGACAGCTCGCCCTTGATGACAGGTCGTTTAAAGAGGATCCCCATGGTGGAGCTGAAGGGGAAGTACCCGGTCAAGGTGCCGTAGAGCAAGACTCCGAGCTGCCACACCGTGGTCGTAGTGGCGCTGTGGCACCTGCAGGCGTACCACTCAGGTGGGGTGTAGTCGACGGTGCCTAGAACACACAGACACACCGAGAGTGAGAGATGGAGGGAGGGAAAAAGAGATAGAGAAAGAGCGAAGAACACGAACAGAAGCCGGGCAGCGTACCGAAGAAGCTCGTGCATAATCCTTCTTCCAGGAAGGAGCCGCAGCCGAAGTCGATCAGCCTGAGTCGTGGAGTGCGGGAGCCAGTTTCCACAAGCAGGTTTTCAAACTTTATGTCTCCATGAGTGACGCCTTTGCCGTGGATCTCCAGCATCGCTTCAACCAGCTGCCTCAGGAGGATCTGAGAGTGAGAGAGAGAGGGAGGGAGGGAGAGGGGAGAGCTCAGAGGGAATGCTATCACAGCCTGGACTGCACTTCTACGGACACCACACACACACACACACACACACACACACACACACACCACCCAAACATCTATTCTTCCACGCTCCTACCTTGGCCTCGTGCTCCTGCAGGGAGCCACCGCTCTCCTTAACGTAATCAAACAGGTCCATGCAGGGCGCAGGTCTTTCCATGACCAAGATCAGCTCCTGGTCCAGTTCATAGTGGTCTAGCAGGGTCACAGCCGCGTTTTGGCCGGGTGATCCTGGTTCACCTCCGACTTTGTACAGCAGCAAGACCTCCAGGGGAAACGATCTGTCCGTTCAGACACTAAAAGACGGAGAAAACAAACAAGAAAAATTACCCTGAGCAGGCCGATAAAATGAAAAATTAAATCAGACTCTGAAATTGAGATGAACGTCCCGAATTTAAAGAAGATTACTACATATTATAATAAACATAAATATACTCTTGTATTTTCAGATCCTAGAAAACTGCTGTCAATTTAAGACCTGTGTTGGTGGCTTTAAGTCACCTAAAAGTAGATTTAGTGTCTGTTTAGCAGACCGCTTCATTATAGATTCCTCAGCTTGGACCAGGAAAGGTGGGAAAAAAATGCAACCGATGATATTTGATTAAATTCTTGATGAAACATACGACAAGAATTTCACTCAGTTATAAGCCGATTGTGAAAATGAGGATTTGGTCTTCACAAACCCCAGTTCTCAATATTTATTCAAGCCAATATACAGCCCATATGCCACATAATCATGCAAATGCTGGAAAATTGTGTTTTTCAGTGGAATGGGTCATGAAACAAATCAGGATTGTAGCCTAATTGAAACTTTTTTCTGTTGATAGGAAGAAAACTCACCACTGGTGTGCGGATCACTTGGTCCACTGCAATGTGTTTTATAGCCACCTACAGGACAGACATAAGTTACAAATATACTGGAGGAGGTTTTCCAAGTCGCGGGTCAAATGGGTGCCAATGCAGTGCTGGTTGTGCTGGGCTTCCCCACTTCTCTTCTTCTTGGCTCCTTCCTCCTCTTGGCTGCACTTACGGCTGGCCTTCCTCTTACTCCTCCTCTTCCTCTCCGCTCCAGCCTCCTGCACCGGGAGCTTGCTGGGTTCGCTGTGCCTTACAGCTCGGCCTATGAACAGGGAAAGGCCATGCATGGAGCCATTAGCTTGTTTGCTGCATGTGATGAATAGCTGTAATATTGTATGATGTGGTTTTTCTGTGGTGAGGACACAGACCCAGATCACAAACAACAGAATCACAGCTATAACTAAGGGACTAACCTGTAATTCTCACATAGGTTAATGCCCATCCTGCCTGATAAATTGTGTGGATCAACATAGGTACTGCAGATGTTTGCTGGATTTCAGACTCACCTGGGTCTCTCCTGGATGTGAGAGCGCACAGAGACTTAGTCTGCAGCACAGACTCAGGGCCACGATGTGGCGGAGGCATGTTAACGGTTTGAACTGAATCTGAATCACCAAAGCTGAAATATTTCTCTTCAAAAGTCTCAGTGTTGTTGGGTGTGTTGTCTTTTGATGTGTCTTCTCTGTTGTGGCTGGTACTGGTGCCAGAATCTACTGACTAGGATTCTGTGGTTAATTGTGATGTCACAGAGTTGACAGAATGCTCAATCAGTCCAGCAATCAAGTACATTGAAATAAAATTATAAAAAAAAGCATTTAATCACAAAAAACAACATATAACTGTAATTATATTTTGTGTATGTGTTACGTGTGTGTGTGTGTGTGTGCATTTCTCTGTGTGCCTGCATGTACAAAGCATTTACATGGAATGGATCACATGCAGCACTCTGGTCAGAGGAGAAAATCAATCAACTTGGAAATAAAAGAAAAAGTCAAGATATGTGTGATATTTATTATTTCAATATCAGACATACAAAAAATAAATGCATCATATTACTGCAGTGAGGGTGAGGGATGATTGTGCAGTATGCAACGCTTTCTGACACAAGTTATGCAGATCCTTCTCCACACTGTGCATCATTACACTTTATCATCTTCAGTTTGCAGCACAAACACAGCTATCATAAAACATCATAAATAAATCACAGAATAAATGTGTACAGACACAGCGCTGAGGCTAAGAAAACACACATTCACCTCCTTTGATTTTTAATGCTCAACATTCCAACAACACAAAAGGTTTTGGGTATATTCTGAATCACCAAAAAGTGAATTGACCCGAACCCTATGCATAGAGAACAGGCTCCAAACATTTTCCCACCAGTTACTATGTTGTGATCCTGACCCAGGACAAACAGCACACATCATGCCTTGCTGCCAATCTGCTTGTAGAGGACCATTGAAACCACCATGGCTGCAATCTGTAACGACAACAGGTCACATGATCACTAAGCGTTCTACACAACAAGCTGAGATAAAGCCTGCAGGTTATTTATCGTTGATTTACAATGTTGTGAAAGGACTGGGCACTTACATGGCTTATCCTTCCTATGATATGTCAAAACTGACCCATTTTCATGTTTATTATGTAATAAATGCATCATTATTTTTTATATAAGGCATAAGGCGTCATGATAGCGTCAGCACAGGGTTTACAAGCTCATAAAATCCTATTATCACTATTGATTTCTGTCATATTTTGTGACAACAATATTGACTGTGATTTGACTAGAATATTGGTTGTTGAACTTATTTTGAGGGAGAGACGAACAGGCTTGCAGAGTCTCTCTCTCAAACACACACACACACACACACACACACACACACAGTTTCTCGCTCTGCTATCTTTTCTCCCCATCATTGAAATATCCCCACATACTGTGATTACCAGAGCTAGTGTTTTTTTCTCACAAAGAAAAGAGATAGCATGGCCTTGTGGGTTCACACAGTTATCCCGCTGTGTTCAGGCACAGAAGTACAGCTTGTTCAGGGCCTTGTCTGCATTTTCCTCTGCAGAAGCGTCAGACAGCTTCCAAATAGCGGCTCATTGGCCAAGAGAGCTCCTTGATCGTGATATACTGACATAGAGAGGAGAGAGGAGGATAACACTGAATAGAGATCTGAGACTCTGAAGAAGAGTTTGATCCTGACTATGATGGAACTTGAAGCTTTCTCTGATAGGGAAAGCCCCTGGCGTGACATTAAAAAAACACAATCCATTGGTCATATTAAGACAATAATATGACCATATTATGATCATATTAAGAAGCAAGGAAACTGACAATCTTAACAAAATTAGTAAAAATTTCCCAAATAAACGATAAACCGTAACCTAAAGGTCATTTGTGACTAAGAACATAGAACACAGTCTAGTAGCGGTCTGCTACAGTCTTATAAGATATTGGTTTTATGTCTAATTATGTGTTTAAATTGAACAGCAGTGGTATATTGTGAGGAAAAATGCAAACATATGAGTTATATATGAGTAAGAAGTTATTCTTATTGGGTAATGATAGATGTGTTATGATGTTTTGTATATAGTCACAGTTTCAGCATTGGATTTACCAGGATCATATATTCAGGTAATTATTTTTTAATAGGCAATCCGCTGTCAAATTTCACTCATGAGCATAAAGGATGTAACCTAGATTTGCCGACAACATGAGGGATAAAACAAGTATAGAGCAACAAGTTGAAGATATTTCATTCAGGTTTCATTCTATCAAAGGAGCTGTGTAGTCACATACACAGACTACTGTATGAAGTCAGTGGGTTGAGAAACTTAAAGAACCCTGTGAGCAGAGTTTTCTGTACCTCAAGAGCAGCGATGGCCAGCGCCACGGCCGCAATGATCACAGCGTTGTCCTCTATCAGCTGCAGCAGCTTTTCAAAGCACCCGTCAATCATCTGGAAGAGAAACAACAGGCTTTATCAGGCTTATGGGAATGACTGTTAGGCTACATCAGGATTCATGGTTTTGTTGTTAACATGCATTGAGCTACACACACACACACACACACCAAACAGTAACTTGGTCATATACCGAAGAAGATGCTGCGGAGTCACTGCATGGACCCATGGTGATGGTTGCATTACAGCATGCGGTTGGGTAATAATTTCCGCCGTGGTCGATGTAAAAAGTGGAGTTAATAAAGTCTGTGTAGTTCCTGTATCCGCAGCACTTGAACTAGAAGGAAGCCACAAATACACAAATTCATTAGATTTTGGTGGTGATCTGTATCTGGGATTTCCACCATTAGACAATTATGTTTTTTTCGTCTTGTCAATGAAACTAACAGAGATAGAGATTGATTCCAAGTCCTAAGAGTGTGTTTGCAGGGTCAAGAAATCAATTTAACTTTAAAAGTGATAGAAATTACATCTTTGGGTGTAACAGTTGAAGAATTGTTCAGTGTTGGGGGAGGTTCTAGTTTTGTCTGGGAATACTTAAAGCGGCCCTGGCCTCTCTATCAATTTACCTCTCAACTCAGTTTGCTGGGTCAAGTGATTTCCTGTGATCACAGGGATGAATAGTGTTTCTATGGATTAGAAGATTCACTTTAAAAAAATACACAGTACCTCATCCATGGTGGCATTCCAGAGAGAAGTCACGCTGTCACTCTTTCCATAGTCCTTTCTGATGGCTTTTCTAACTTCATCCTCCAGATCCACAAGAAGTTCATTAGCCTGAGAAAGATGGGCAGAAAATATTGTGTCATCGTACTTCCTACATTTCCTACCAACTGCAGTTCTTGCCGAGGAAAACTAAGTTTTGTTATTGAGAAGCACGTACCAAATCCTGGAAGACCAGCATCACCACCGCTCCGGCAACCTCAGCGACGAAGATGATCAGCACAATGATGAAGAACTGGAGGGGAGAAATGATGCCGGATTAGCACTCTCACTGAGAAACCTTTCATATCCACACCACCAAGTCTCAGATAGCGCACCGACAGAGTGAGAGAAGGGCTGTGGCTGATGTAGTGATACAAGAAGTATTAAGTAAGTAGTAATACAGTGAGTAGTTAGAGAAGGTGGATCAAACATTGTAGAGATCAAACTTAAAGCTATATGTTCAACAATTCAACAACTTCCCCTCAGTTCAGAGCAATCACATCCATACCAGCAATGTATAAGAAAGCATCGACTTCTCTGGTGAAATAAACATTAAAAATATGGTCATAGAGAGACTTTAATTGTTCAAGTTCACACTCAATTATCAGCATTTGCCGTTTCTATCCAAACTGGCTGACAGGTGGTTCTTTCTGCTTACAGGAATCATAAGGTCAAGTTCATCTTTACTATCTCACAAGAAGAAAATTTACCTTGAACAGACCTCAAAACATTCTGACTAGCGTTAAGGTTAAAGCCAAATTCTTATTACTTCTTATTACTTATTACTACTTAATACTTCTTTTTTTTAATTGCTTGAAGCATCATGTTGTAAATATCACATTTCTGATGTGAACATAAATAAGCTTTGATGTGGAAAGGTTTCATTCCAAAACACTAGGGGCAAAAAGTGCGATATGATTTGAAACATACAAAAGACTAGATACAATCAAATGTTACTGTTTTCAAACCATGGGTGTTAAATGGGTGATAACTTCAATAATATTCAATAGCAAGTTTTTGTAAGAGTGCCATTATTTTATTATTATTTTTTCATCATTTTATAAACTTTATGTAACTCTTGGCCTTTAAAACGTGGCTCACCGTCAGCAGCATACACCTGCTCTCCTTGACGGCTCCGCAGCAGCCCAGGAAGCCGATGACCAGCAGCACGGCGCCCACGGTCATGAGCAGGTAGCTCACGTTGGCCAGCTGGGCCAGTCCGGCCGGAGCGTCCTCCAGGCTTCCCAGCAGGCCCAGCAGAGAGGCGCTGTCCACCTTCACCCACACCCCCACACCCAGGACGGCTGCACCTGCCAGCTGCATGATGGGTACAATACAGCAGGGAAAGGAGAGAGTGCGGATACAGTAAGGAGAGACAGAGAGAGAGGGAGGATAGAGAGACATTGCAACAAAGCATGGGGGGGAGTAGAGGGAGAACAGCAGAGAGACAGAGGTGAGAGGAAGGGAGCTATTGTGTTTTGAGTTAAGCAATGGCAATAGCAAAGGGAAATTGTTGAAATTAGAAGTGGTATGGTAAGATTAATTCATAGTGAGAGATTCAACGCAAGAATAAATAAAGTAAAACTGTCCCACATGAGACTTTTTACACTGAATCCTTTGCTAAAAAATACTTGTTCTTATATCCAAAGGTAATAAAGAGGTGGAATGTCACATTTTGACCTGGAGATATGAGAGGTCATTAACACAAGCAGCTGAGCTAGAGTTCAACCTGTGAATTATCTAGAATGTGTTGAAACTGCAGCTTAGATATCACTGAATATACACTGACAAATAGCTACAAAACAGAATATTGTACAAAGCCAAAGGGAATGGCTAGCGTTCTTTGATGCAACACTGACTCTACTGTGTACAGTTGAGTCTGGTTTCTTGTTAGACTGGGTCTACATGAAACTGAATGGGACAGCAGAGGCAATGGAAATCTTTTTCAACTTACAAAGATGCAGCCATTGAAGATGAACATCATCATTTTGAGAAAGCCGGAGCAACACATCTTGGCTGGTAAATGTGATTTCACACTGTTAAAAAAAGAAATGTTTTTTAGTTAACTCATTTAGAACGTAAGTGGTTTGGTCTCAACACCACTATGACACCTTCTTTTTCTGTCTTTTAGGGAATTTTGGTTAGGTGTACAATTTTGCGTTTATGTCTAAAGTCATAGGAAAATCAATGGTGAAGGGTAGGGTTTCATTGTAGAACACACTCACACACACACAAGCACAAACATGGGTCAAATGGCATTTGTTTTAGTAACACATTAACCATAGGGACTGGCAGGGACAACATGAGAGGGCTTTAACGTTCTCTAAATATAGCGAGGATGTAATACTGAAATGATCCCAGGTTTCGGTTGAAGTGTGAGAGAGATGAGAAGTTTCAATTTGCTGTCCTCATTCATATGCCTAGCTTGTTTTTAATTTAGTTTGCTTGCAAATTCTTTAAAGGAATATCAAGCGGCCCTTTCAATCACAAGGCATGTTTGCTAGTTTCCTCGTTACACAGGAGACTCCGTCTGATACATAACCAAAGGGAAATAAAATTCAGTGCCTCCGGTTTTGAACTTGGGGTTATTGCCCTGGCCACACTGCAAGTATAATAAAGTTGAATATTTCACCTTAAATATTGTAACCTGTGTCTATGGTAACAGTGAATAAAACTGGGTTTACTACACTGGTAATAGTGTTGACCACTCAAAGACATGTATGTTAGGGTTAATACTCCTGTCAGTGCCCCTGACCAAGGCACTGGCAAAAGAACTGGAGTTGGTCCCCGGCGTTGTACTGTGGCTGCCCACTGCTCCTAGTGTGTGTATAGGATGGGTCAAATGCAGAGGACAAATTTCCCCATGGGGATAATAAAGTATACAAATACAAAATACAAAGCTTTCAGAATGTCTATGTACTTTCATCACAAAATATAGAGAACATAGATGAAGAAGTTACAGTGCCATATCACCAGGGCATGAACACATTTTTACATCATTGTCATGATCAGGCCTGAATGAACGACTGAAAAACGATTTCTTGATATTGCATAAACCTCCTCTGATGGACTCATGACTTATGAGGCCTTACTGGTAAAGCCAAGGTATCTTATCAGCTGGATCTTACTGGTAGTCACACTGCAAGTAGCACAGAGGAATCATAAAACACACGCGCGCACGACTACGACACAAGACTACGTTGTTGCCCTCAATACTGCTGTATCAGAGTTTATCGATCTATGTTCTTCCATATTGATCTATGTTCTTCCTTATTGCTACTTTATCGGTTATGGTCACTGGTAGACTGATTACTGTCACCTACTGCCCAATAAGCAATAAAATGCTTTCGTAACACCAGAATTACATACCATTGGAAAATAGATAATGTTCTTACAGTTCAACTGAATTTCTATATTTCTTTCAACATCTTTTGTCTGGATTAGGCCACAGCTCAGTTTACTGAATACTGAATAATCAAAGCCTTGAGGCAATAAAACAGGGCAACTGTCAGTACTATATATCATATATATCATGGCAAATATCGTGACCATGAAGAGGAAACACTCAGTACTTTAACTGTAACAGAGAAGTGAGTTAATTATTAGGAAGTGTTGGGCGATGCTTTCCTTGTGTAGCCTGGTCAGTAACTTATTAGCCTAAAAAAATACTCCTTTCTGCCAGTGTAATAGTTAGAAAATAGCATTAATAAGCTGAGTGAAATAATTGAAGAGATTCATTCCAAAATACTGTATATCCACTATTTTAAAAGTGTGACCCAAATTCACACACAATAATTGCTGTTCTAATAGGAAGCCTTACTATTAAATATGATCAAATATCATTACTGAGCAATGCACATCAGGTATCGATTTGGATAATGTTTTTGAATACAAAAATTTGATTACAAGAGAAATATGAGAACATCATTTGTCAAATACAAAGAAAAGCATCCATTGTTTCCTGGCTTTTTATTAGTTTATTTGTTTATTCTATTAAAACACGTTTTGTCTTGGAAAAAAACATATTTGCTTACGGGATCATGGTATGTGTTTATCCTTCATAAAGTGTGTTTTTAGATGCTGGCAGATTAAGGCCAACAGGTTTTCAGTTATTGAGTTTATAGTGTGATATAATTTGAATTAAATGTATTAATTGTAGGCATGAAAAGGAAGCTCGTACCTATGCTGCAGTAGTTTCTGTCCGCTGAGGTCTGATCAGTGAGGAGTGTCTGCACAGGGAAGCTTTCACATGGCCTTTTATCCTCTGTCACAGGTTTTTTTACACACACACACACACACAGATGGGGAAGAAGGGAGTTTGAGGCCCACACGTCACTCATTTGCTTTTAGGGTGAGCAACACTTCCTGGTGAGCAAAGTCCCTTCAAAAATAGAAACTTTATGACCGATCGATGGTGAAAATCAAGGAATGACAACACACTTTTACACAAAGTGCGACACGTGACAGTTGAGATTAGTGTGTCAAACTGGTCAAACGGAGTGGTTCAACAAATTTAGAAACTACCCTTCCTGGTAACAAACAAGTACAGATCCTTACAGGCCCAGAGAATTCCACTAGCTGGTCCGTCGATAAAACGCACAGAATTACTGACGGTTAGATTTCTTTCGTTGGGCTAGCTAGTTTGAAATGTCAACATGGTGGGAGAGGCAGAAATACAGTAGCCTAGCTTCGCTCATAACGGTGCTACTTCATAGAAAAAATAAGAAACAGACTATACAGAATACATTAAATAAGAAACTGACCTGGAAAACCTCCAGTCATCCCAACGTTATAACAGACTTTCTCCGTTTTATCTTTGTTTTGGTTGTACCGTTGTGTCTTTGATTGACACGAATTCGTACAGAAAAAAACTCAACTGGGTTGAACTTGAAATTGAACATGAATTGAAATGAAGGGAGACGGACAGACACAACGGGTCAGTGTCGCCGCAGCTAACGCAACTTAAATACCACAGGAAATAACGTAACTTACCGTTAAAGTTTGCAGGGCAGCAGAAGACGTGGATATCTGTAAATTACGGTAACAGCGGAGAGTGTGGCTTCAGCAATGGTCACCTAGCAACACGGTTATCGGCCATTGTGCATTACAACTTCCTGTTCCCAGCTCTGGTCTTCACTAAATCGCTCCACAACCTGTCCAAAATGAACATTGGTGAAGTTCAAAGACAATTTTTTGTTGACACCTGGAAGTTACCTCTTCGCAAAAATAAAACTGCCACAGGAATTCGTAATGCACCGGTTTCTCACGACGTGAAAAGGGCCTATAAGGTGAGCTGGCTAGCGTTAAGGTTTGCAGGACAGTAGAAGTGGATGTCTGTAAATCGGCGGAGAGAGGGGCTCACTGTGTGGGACCGTGACATTGACTGAATGTGGCTTTTAGCCCATAGGTGAGAGGCCATAATCACAGACGCCCTCTAGGGCCATCTCACGAAGCGACAGGTGTATGTCTGACTGCCTGACCTGAATTTGGCTCCTGATGCCCGCGGCTGCGCTGTGGGAAAAGGGACTCAATTAAAAAAACAGGACACAATTCAAGGGAAAAACAGGAACTAAAATAATTTGATGTTTATGGCATCATATACTGCTGTAAAACCTGAAGTATGTTTTATTTTTATGAATGGAAAAACACTTCTGGGATACAATGTCTGAAATGATAACAATAATGCTAACACATTGAAACACTCAATGTAAAGTGTTTGGGATAAGTATGATATAGTATTAAAGACCATAAGTATTTAAAGTGCAATATTGAACGAAACATATGAAGTTACATTAGGGAAATGAAAACAAACAAACATACAGCTCCATATTATTTATTCTCATCTTTTTCAGGGTACACAATAAACTTGGCAAAGGATATATTTTACTACCATGATTCATCATTAAAGCAAAATCAAATAACAGAAAACCATAAATTAAAGGCAAACCAGAATATCTCTCCAAAATAGCAACTGCTAGTGAGGAGTACGCATGACAGCACATATGTCTGGAAAGACAAGACAGCTTTCAGGTGCGCTACAGAGCAGATAGATGGCCCTGCTTCCTCAGCAGAATAACATGGGGCCACTTTACACACCCATCATAGATCACAGTGATGCATTATCATATAACACCCACAAGGGGGTAGCATGACACAAGTAAATCCCTACTGTAACGCTTCAGTTCATGCCTTTCATTCACATCCTTCACCTGCAACATGTGCCATTCACCCGTCCTAAACAGGAATTCATAAAGCGTGGTAGTCGAGCACAAAAGGCACAGCTGCTCGATGCAGTTCTTTGGCATCTAAGTGTAACAGTCACATTAAAATTACGAGGGAGCGCTGAAGACCGCACCGGTACTCACACAGTACCAGGTAGAGGAAAGACAAACTGCAGAGTAAAGAGGCAAAGATCCATGATAGTGTTGCAGCAACAAAACATTATAACATACAGCAGAGTACATTCACAATGCTAGATTTTTGGCAATTTAATTGATCTGTGTGTGTGTGTGTTACAGTTCTCCTACCTGGTTCTCCTATTTACTTAGTTGATAAGATGTCTTGGCTTTGCCATTGACACATCAAGTGCACATGTGTTTGTGTACATACTGTATTTGTGTGTGTGTGTGTGTGTGTGTGTGTCAGTGTGAAACCAGTGTTCTGTGAACTCAAGGTGTGAGCTATCAGCAGGCACAGCCACCCTGGCTGCCAGGGGGCGTGTCCTGTAGGCTGGCTCCTTTGTGATTGGCTGCCGGACTGGCATCACCGTTGACGCTCTCGTTCATCTTCTCGCAGATGACGTCCACCAGCCGGTCGAAGACCTGCTTCACGTTGATGTTGTCTTTGGCACTGGCCTCGAAGAACTGGAAGCCTGGCGAGGGGAGGTAGTGAGGAAGGAGGGGAAGGAGGGAGGTAGAGAGAGAGAGAGAGGGAGGAAGAGTGAAAAAGTTGCAGAGAGTTATGAGTAACAGCTATTGAGCAACATGTGGTTTATGTGTTCTCAGTGAGCATGTTAAGTTATGTTCAGGGTGTTCGGACATGTCTGTATGTGCGCCCCGCCCATAATAATATTAATAATACTCTGTATCCATCGGTGTGCTGACCTAGTTCTGTAGCCAGTCTCTGGGCGTCCTCAGTAGGGACCTGCCTGTCTTCCTCCAAGTCCAGCTTATTGCCCACCAGGACGACCTGAGCGTTGTCCCACGAGTACGTCTTGATCTGGGTCGCCCTGGGAAAGGACACCAAGACCATTTCACAACCAGTTCCTGCAAAAACCCTCTGCCTCTCTCCAAAACATCAAGAACATCGAGAAGCTGGTATTTTCCCCGTTGCCCTCCATGCATTATTGATATTGAACAGTGCGTTATCAACAGTTTGGCTTTGTCCAATGATCATGAACATTTTCTACATGTGGGGAAACAATTCCAGCTGTCAGTTAATGGAAAAATAGTACATGTTTGTCATTTGTTTTATGCTCATCTCAATTCGTTCTACTGCTACTACTGCTGCTATTTTACACAACCTCTTCCATACCTTTCCATACTTTCATTCATTCATTTTTACTTAAAATGTTCTAGTGTTGAAACTGTTGGTTTCGTGTGTTTATATGACCCTCTTTTGCTATATCTGTATTTACTGTATATTCCCTTTTTCTTTGCTGTATCCTCTTACTATTCACTGGTGTAACAGCACAATTTCCCTATGGGGATGATTAAAGTTTCATCTTATCTATAAAACAAATGGCGAAATATGAGAGTTTCTGCAGGACACAGACAAAAACCAATATAAAAAACCACCACAATCCATTTTACGGTACAAGCACACTTAGCTTAAAAAATAAAACATGTTAACCTACGCCACCAGAAAAATCTAAACGATACACATATAAATACACAATTTATCTAGATAGTATGTGGTTATATCTGGAGCTCTACCCACCAGTCCTGCACAGCGTAGAAGGACTCCTGGCTGGTGATATCGTACATGAGCAGGAACCCCATGGCTCCCCTGTAGTAGGCTGTGGTGATGGTCCGGTAGCGCTCCTGCCCCGCTGTGTCCTGCAAAACACATGAACACCTGAGGAATTCTCCGTCTATTTTGGGGATAAATGACATTAATGGCTTAAAATCAGAGCTATCTTGAAGAAATGGGACATCTGGGACCTGTATCTAATGTGAAGGCCTGAAGGATGACGACGACGACTACTACTACTACTACTACTACTACTACTACTACTACTACTACTACTACTACTACTACTACTACTACTACTACTACTACTACTACTACTACTACTACTACTACTACTACTACTACTAATAATAATGATGATAATGATAACAGGAAAGTGGAGGGCAGGAAAATAAATAAAAACCTCTGTTGACAATAAGGAAGAAATGTAATTCCAACACAGCAAAAAAAACAAAAACTGAAAAAACTCATTCCTGAAGGTAGAATACAAACGGTTAACTCCACTGTCCTGAAGAGTGGAGGTGAATCATTAACTCAGTCCCTCGGAACTGAGGCAAATCCCTCCCATCATGCTCCGCTGTTCCCACACCCTGTAAGTACACCAGGATACGCCGGCTGCCTTTTGACAACACATGGAGTAGCCTAAAGGGACAAATTGCATTCAGGCCTGTTATTTTTCTTCTCCGAGCTCTTGTCTCATTATGGGAAAACGCTTTCTAGATTGGGACTTCACTTATCTGAAAAAAGAACGGGCTTTTAAGATTCATTTTCTTCATTAAAAGCAAGAGGTGACATTAACTGATACTCCTGGTGAGGATACTAAAACCTGCATCAGGAAAAAGTGCTGACTTATTGGCTCTGATGCTTTTTAGGATTCAGCTGATGGGTTTAAATGATGGCCCAGGGCCTTGATGCTTGTTTTGCACATAACAGAAAATGCCAGCTGTCACTTGCAATATCAAAGTCAAAACTAAAGCTGGAGATACAGGGTTTGATCAACACCCAAATGAAGTGACACTATAAGATGCTATTGTTGTGTGAAAACCCCATTACCTCAATATTGGTGATGATCAGGTTTTTATGTAAATCTATTTGAGCTGAGCTAGTTTCATGGCTCCATGAAACCCATTCAAGTCGCTCAGCAGCCAATAGAAGAAGACTTTAGTTGTACTTGGCAGCTCCCTTGTGTAAAAGCATGCAACTGTATGATCGTGGCGCAGAGCAGAACAGGCATGCTAGCATCCCTTCCCTGGATAAATAAAACAAAAAACAGATAACACATTTCCCTCCAGCAGGAGCACTGTGGGTGAGTCCTCTCCCTCCACTGGCACTCAGTAATAGATGTGTCCTGGGTGTTGGTGTCTGCACAGTAAGCGTATTCAGCCCCGGCAGCTCAGAAGCCATGCATCTTTCATGAACCCCGCCGTCTGGGGACGATGTTAAACATCAACTGTCATTAACTCCCGAGTGTGAGAAATTAGTTTACGCCGCACGCATGACAGGCGGCAGCGTGTAAGAGGGTAAACTAGAGGATGGGGTGGGGAATGTACTGTTTATGTGGTGTAACAGTACGGCTTTCAATAGCACCGTTCACTTGAGTGGCATGGAAAAGGCTTATGGAGCCGTCTATCAGAAAGTATCAGGAGCTGCTTAGACCTCAGTGATGTGCCACAGCTCTTTCCAAATAGACACCTCTACCCCAGGCTACCTCTTAGTCCTGGGCAAACTAATATTTAACAATGGCACATTGTAATGTGGGCTGAACCTTGTTTTGGCGGAGGGCGAGCTAGCACCGGGAATCTACACAGAGCTGCTGTAACACACACACACACTGCAACTGCAGGTTTGGTGATTTTGTTTTTCCAGCTTGAATTATGACCCTTCGGCCCTTGACAACCCACTGTCTAATTTCAAGAATATATTGGCATCAATGAGAAGATAAGCATTTTTCATTTTTGTCAATATATAGGGCAGATATTGGCCTTTTGTTAAATATTGGCAAGCCAATCCACTGCCGATATGATGAACGTTTCTCCCTGACCACAGCTACATTAAAAAACTGTCTATAAAATAAACTGATTGTTCATTTGAAGGCAGTGATGTATCTCAGAGTTTCCACTGCCATTGAGCACAAACAGTGGGTCGCTCTGCCTTAATGAGCTGCTAACCTAAAGGAATTTCATTAGTCTGGGTTTCAATGGAGAGTTTTAGTGTCTCATGATGGTCTTAATACTGTTTCAGAGGCTTTTCCACCGTGACAAGAATATACAATTCTCAGAAAAGGTCTGAATCCTTGTATTTTTGAGGGAGGCACGAAAATTGTCAAATGTAAGGATATCAGATATTGGCACAAAGTATTGGTACTTTCAATCCAAAAATCCCATATCGGTCGAACCCTTCTCAACAGAGTCTGTTTGCATATACATGGCTTTTGTCCAATACAGCTTAGCCCCAGGCTAGCTGTGCAGAGTCAAAGCAGGTAAATTATCCTTGGGAAATATATCTGAGGGTCAAGCAATGTGACAAACTTCAAATTTTTCCTGGCGGTCTGCCATCTGGTGAAGTGTCGGTGGAAAAACAAGGCAGGCTGACACTAACACAGCAACACCAATCTGCAGAAACAACAAAATCTTAACCAGAGCAGAGTTGTTAAGAAAAGTTAGGACGTGGGATATTGTGGGCCAGACTAATTGAAGCTAAATCTGGTCAAGCCCTAGGAATGTCTACCAGCCCTTGGCTCTTGGTTTCTGCACTGAACAAACATCCTTCTCTGAGTCAAGGAGTGTTGTAGAGAGCTGCTGTTATCTGATAGACTTCCACACTTTCCTCCCACTGGACAGGAGAGACTACACAGAGCTGACAGGGTGCATGTAGCGGGGAACAGTTTGAACGCAAGAAGGTGAAGGAATCAAGGGAAGGAACATGAAAGATTTTGCTATTTCTTTGCTCTGCACATAACTGGATTTTTTCCATTTCAGATTAAACGTTCCAACCTATTGTTCAAACCAGTTAAAATTTAAAAAATAAATAATTCCTAATATTTCACATCCATCAATTCAAAAATCTTGGTTGAAACTACAATAACCAAAATGTTATGCATGTAACTCCCTGTAGACTGTAGTGCAGATTCATCTCTATGGAACGAGCCACAAATAGTTGCTTTATCCATACAATGACTTACTTTTGAGCTATTGAATTTCATTTTCTGTGAGTCTGCACATTAATGAGCATGATGGTCAAATTTTAAATACATTTGTGAAAAACAGTGGAAGACTAACTAAGCAACTCTCCCTTTGGCTAGTCCATGCAGGCAGGAGAGCAGGAAAGGAGTCAAGGAGTCAACAAAGGAGGAGAAGGCAAAGGACAGAAAGAAACTTTGGAATGTGTATTGGGATTGCTGTTCTAATGCCTTCTTCAAAACATTTACATCTAATGCTATAGTAACTGTGGGTACTTCCAGTATTTTGCAGAGAAGCCCTGTCCGAGACCATGTAAGCCTAAATATCATCCTTGGCTGAAGGAGACTGCACTTTGAACTCAAATCAAAGTGTGTTACAGTGTGAGCGTATTTCCCCCACTCACCCAGATCTGCAGTTTGACCCTCTTGTCGTTCCTGTAGATGGTCTTGACTTTGAAGTCGATGCCCACGGTGCTGACGAAGGCCGAGGTGAAGGAGTCGTCTGCGTAGCGGAACAGGAACGAGGTCTTCCCCACGCTGCTGTTGCCGATGATCAGCAGCTTGAACATGTAGTCGAAGTTCTGGTCGGCGGCGTCCCTCTGCTCCTGGGTCTGCTGGCCCGGCCCGGCATCGCTGGCTGACGCCATCTGGGAGATCGAGGGAGGCAAGAGGCAGGGAATGGTGATTCGGGTGAGGGTGGCTTATTTCTAGATTGACACACATGCATTTTTAATTGCACCATAGTTTTGAGATGTTTCTTATGGATTCTGTGGCTGAATAAAAGGAACATGCCGAATGTGAGTATAAAAAACAAAATGAACGAATTACAGGTGCTGTATGTATGTGCTGAATCCATAGAAAAAGGAAATTCCTGCACACACAGGATTATCTCTGCAGTGCCTATTATTTTCGTTTTACTACACATGGCATATGTTAATAGAAAATAATGACAACTCAATATAAACAAAGAAGTACAAGACACTTTTTAACCTTGCAATCAAGGCCAAAATATAATACCATTTTAGGGCAAGGGGAAGAAAAGAGATGGTTAATGAGGAAATGTGAATGCAGGGATGGAATATACTATAAATACTGTAAATCAAATGAAGGAGTTATCAACTACTAAGCCAACTTACTGCTAAAAAGCTTCTGAGAAATCAAGTCCCTGTCAGAAAATAAGCCAATTTATTATTCTCATTTAAGAGATTCTCTCAAGTGGCCAAGTGGTTTAGATTTTGTGTGGAGTTTATTTGCACATATAAATGATGAAAACTGACAAAAGAAGAGAAGAAATGCAAATTGTGCAGATGAGACCAGCAAAACAGCTCTAATGTTTATACCAGTGCATGATGAGAACTACTTGTAATATATAACAACTACTTGCCCGGGCAACAAATCATCTCTGTTGGCAAGAATATGCAAAAAAGAATCATTGAAGTATTTCAGGAGTTATTGTGTAATATAAATAATGAGTAATCTTTGGCTCTGTCTCCCTGGATCTGTTTGGCTAGTTAAGATGTGAGCTGGTCATTGACTAACTGAAAGATTGGGGAGATGGAGGAGTGGGAAAGCAGTGTGAAAAGACGATAGTAAGACGTTCAATTCAAGAGCGAGGGAGAGTTTTGAGAACTGCTTGTTATATTCAAGAGTCTGATATTCATCCAGGCGCTGATGCTGATGTTGGTAAATGGAATGAAAAGTACAATCTGTTCCCTATCTTCCTCCCTCCTCTCATCTCTGTGCGATGAATCAAAGCCCGTGCACGCTGCCTTCCTCACCCTCTCTCTATTTCTCCCTCCATCAGTCACCCATAGCTTTCTCTGTCCATTTTTCACATGGACTCACACGACAGAACTTATGGGATCGCTCCGGTGGAAGCCGCATGGTGGGCGAGGGGGCGATACATTCCCCTCCCTCTGTATTTCATCTGTCTTCTAACCGTTGACACTCTCTCACACACACAAACACACACACACACACACACACGCCTACCCATCCATTTATCTTCCTCCCTCCCTCTCTCATATTCATCCATCCATGCATCCCTCTTGTCATCATCCATCCATATCTCACCCCTCTCTCTCTCCACACACTCTCTTATTTCTCCATCCCTCTGCATCATGAGGAGGCTGAGCCATCCATCCATCCAAACATCCACCCCCCCAACCCCCCACCTCTCTCTCTCTCTCTCTCTTCCAGGACAGAGAGGTTGAGCTGAGTCCTGCTCTTTCCTGATTGCTGAGTTCTCTCTGGAGACCAGCTCAGCACCACCACTTCCAGGATCATAAAGAGGGACTGGCCAGCATGCTACACACTCAGCACCCCCCCCCCCCCCCCCCTCCCCCTTCCCCCCTCCCCCCTCCCCATCCCACCCCTCCCACACACACACACACAAGCAGCGGTGTGTGGAGAGTTGTAATGTTGGTTGCATTACATCAACAGGCTATTATGAAACAGAGCTCTTTTCCCCCCCATCTATTGCATTACACCAACACAGTATTAGGACATAGATGACTTTTTTTCATCTCCCATAAGAGCAACCACCTCATCACGCAACGTACGCCCCCACAGCAGATGTGCACGAAACATGATCTTAAGTAGCTGAAATTACCGAGAGCCATAATGGCTAATGGAGCTGGGGCGTGCACTTGAAACTGTGGCACTTTGCAAGAGCAGGCTGCTGCTTGTATGGAGACACATGGGGTCAGGACACTTGTTGAGATGTTGGACAAACAAATGCGTGTCCCGCAACAATATAGCCTGTACGAATCTAATCCTGGAATACAACTGTGGAATCATAGCACCCAGTAGCCTCGTAAACTACAAACAGATTGAAGTGCATATTCTGCCCACACTGTACTGAGGATTGAAGAGTTTGTCTTAAAAGGTTCTACCATACGGCAACTCGACTAGCTTAAGAACCTGGTAACATTAACACACCTTCCGTCTTTACTGAAAACTATGTGAGTTGTAATCTTTTACCTTGACTGTTGTGTGTGGGTGTCTCTCGTCCGCGCTGCTCCCGGTCTTCCCCCTATACTGTCCGGCCGATCAGTGTGCGCTGCGGTGGGGCGCTCCTCCTCTGGCGCGCCGCTCCCGGATCTCCACACTCTGCATGGCACTGGGACCATGCAGCATCCAACCAGCGTCAAGCCAGCCGGAGTAACAACAATACGACTTCCGGTTGTGAGTTTCAAACTAAAAGCCCTACTGACCAACGTGTTGCATCGTTTTTAGTAACACAAATGACACAAGTGGAAACAAAAAAATAAAGAAATTAAAGTGGTAGTCTGTGACATTCGTTTTTTTTTTTTTGCAACATCTTTGATGCTAAGCAGGCATTGCATAGCCTACTATTACGTCTTTTTCCTTGAATTTTCTGTTGATTAAGTTATAGGTTCAGCCATGCTGGCTATCACTGCTCATAGTACTCAGTTCTTCTGTTCATTCCAAACAAACAATTGTTGACGTTGCAGGAAACATAAAATGTATCACTTCCTGTGCGCAGAGGATTTTTCCCATGAATGAACTGGATGTTTAGAACAGCAAAAGCTTTCATGAACTGGATATAGACTGAATCACTATTTTGTTATATCAGTCGGCAGCAGAGAGTCGCAACACAAACATTTAGTTGTATGAAAAATTCATTCATTCATTCAGATTATTACTGTAAGTAAGAATCTGTAGTAGCCTGCATGAGAATACAATTGATGGTGGCCTTTTGAAAGAACAGATACATATCTATGGTTACCACAAAAAGATTACAGTACATTCCTAAACATAAATACACAGATTCAAACACAATACATATAGCGGGTACCTTGGAAGGATTTACAGTCCAGCTATCTTGCCTTCTGCATGTAGAGATGATGCAGATATTCTACCTAGAAATAAACATTGTGATTTGGCCTGTAGCATGCACTGACCTACAGTATATTAAATGGTAGCATGGGGCCTCCAGGACTGACGCGTGATTGTAAGCGTCCAGCCAACCTTTTAATTTGAAGGTAAAACCGCCTGATTTCCGGTATTCTACTAACCGTCTCTGGCTAGCTTGACGGAGCTTCACGCGCAAGTTACGCACCAGCGATACACATCTAAACTCATGACTTAGCAGTTAAATGGCACTTTAGTTATTACATGGATAATATATGGCGGCTGCTTTGTAAAGTCTAACATTCATAATCACCACGGTGTACTAAAGACATAAACCGCAGAAATAATGCAAGAGTCCCGTTAGAGTCAGACAAACCAGTTCTGGCTGCATAAACAATGAGTTAGCCTGGCTTTGAGCAGTGTCAGGCACTCTGACCCATTAATCATGCTGAAGCCAGATAAACTGTTTTATTTGCATTTGAGGACTTTCAAAAGATGACATTCTTAAAACATTCAGCTTCCAGCTTCCTTGTGTGCAGCGAGGCCTTTCTGTGGATTTGAACCAGTGTAAATCATGTTGGAGCAAGAGAAAAACTACAGCTGCGGGGCACTGGTGCAAGAGACCTGCCAAAACTGCAGGAGAGTGGATGAAAGGTTTTTTTTTTTTCTTTTTTTTTTATTGGTGCTTGGCGAAACATAGTCCCTGAGACAGCAGTACCACTCCCCTGACGATACAGTGGATTTATACCGTCAGTGTAATTTCTAGTTATAAACAAGATGAACTGTGGATGGATTTCACAAGAAGTGTTCACCTTACTTTTCCAAAAACATATTCCATCTGCTTCTAAGAAGAAAAAAACCTCAAAATGTTAACAGTTTGATTATGTGATGTAAATGAAGAAGACAATAAGATCCATTCAATCTCAGTGGAGATTTGAATAGTATTAAAATATAGATTAAAATAGTAGAAATTGTAATTGCAAGAAATTATAACATCAACCTATGTACAAAACAATATCAAAATATGGACATAACAGAAACACCTTCAATATAAAACTGCAGAAATGTTTTTGCCTAACAAAACACACACACCATGCATTTCACAGCCTGCTACTGCCTCCTCAGTCTGGGGGTGACAGACTGGATTGAGGCTCCAAATCCAAAACTACTAAACAATCAGAAACTTCAGTCATAGGGAAGTCTCTTTAGAACTGGACTTACTCTATGTGAGTAGTAACATCCCCATATCTCCTAAGGCCTGCACCAAACAGTGCTTACAAGGCATTGATTTTGCACACAGTAATATAAGGAAACCAGCAAAAATCACATACACACAAAAAAAGGGAACTCTTCTCTAACTGCTGTTGCAAGAGTTGCCAGCCTGATTTCCACCACATCTCACAACAGGGTCAAACCAAAATCAGACCAGCCTTCTGATACATTAAAGAAAAAAGCATCTTAAAATCCTCCTATCATCTTGGACAGTTCTGTCTTCACTTTAACATGAACAAGTCTCTCCAAAACCTTGAAACAAGAGAGCTAAGACTGTTAATGAAGTCAAGAAAAGACAAATCCTGGAGCTGTTCTGTGGACACACCGACAGTGCCGACTGCATTTGGGCAGGACTACAAGCATATGGGCACATTTTCTGGTTTCCACCTATTAGCGCTATAATGAAATAAAGCCCCAGTGGATGTTTAACCATTAGGTGAAAAAAAGAAACTTTGATCACAACAATTTTACACTCAGAACAGCCACAAATCCTACTTTTTCCCCTCTACTCTTCCTGTAAATATACTGTGAAGTTTTGATGATTCATGTTGCACTCACAGGTATTTGACTTTGACACCAGAGGGCCCCTCTAACTCAGAGGCTCCCCACTGGGCCCCCGTGGTTAGTCAGTCACTGGTTCTAGCGGTAACTCGATCAGGTTTTCGGACAACGTTAGCCAGGTGGCGGCGGACCGGGTCGTTGTTCTGCCAAAGCCTCTGGAACTCCAGGATGAAGGGTCGGACCAGGTCTGGCTCCTCGGTGACGAGGATGTTCTCCATGTTGTGCAGCACTGCCGTCAGCGTCCAGTTGAGGGAGCCGGTGATGAGCAGCCGGCCGTCCACCACTGCAAACTTGTGGTGCATGTGCACGGCGCCCGACTCGCACCGTACGCAGATCCCTGGGGTGCAAACGGGGAGCAGAGGAGGAGGGGAAATAAATGTCTTAGCTTTATGACATAAAAAGATGTCTGTTCTGGTAAGAAACAGTCAGCTTGGGAGCAGAAATCACTGGTTTCTTCAGTACCTGGTGTGAAATTCTGGGATGTGTACAAAGTATACCACTGAGAACTTTGTTAATTAGAACAGAAGGTGCTCCGTGTTTGAGTACAGTACATATCAAGAAAATTGACGGTGTTGGATGAAAAGCTTATATTTTCAAGCTTGTCATGCAAGTTCTTATAGCAGCCGGAGCTGACAATGTCTCCATTAGGCACTGCACTATGAAATGTAAAGTATATTTTGGTGCCAGTGGAACAAAAAAAAAACCAACTACCTAACATTTTCTGTTTTTGAAGATGCCAGGTCAATGAAATGGTTTGAAAAGAGGAGCTGATTGCATAAAACAGGTTCTCATGAGCTTTACACACACACACACACACACACACACACACACACACACACACACACACACACACACACACACACACACACACACACACACACACACACACACACACACACACACACACACACACACACACACACACACACACACACACACACACACACACACACACACACACACACACACACACACACTTTGCTTAATGTAATTTGCTGTCTGGTTGCCAATTTCTTAAGTAACAGTATGGCTGTAATTAAGTTAAAAGCGGAGAGGCGGAGAGTGAGAGTGAGACAGACAGACTGACACGTGACACATCATCTCTCAAACCTCTCGGAGCATGATTACACTGACTCACAGCGGGGCTTGTAGTGGCAACCCCCCGTTCCCCCCAGACACTTCCTATCATCGCTCTATTTATCACCGAGGGAACTGGGAGACTTACTGATGATGACGCTGCTAGTCTGCGAACACCGAGTGCGCACCTTTTGTTGAGCAAGACCTGAGTCATCCTTCCCACATTTCATGTGGAATTGGTCCATAACGATTAGACAGCGGAGGTCGGCGTGACATTTCAAACAAAGGGTATCCCTATATTGAAATGGCTAAATGTGAGTCTCAGGGTCTGTATGTGTGAAGCTTCTTGGAATAGGAGTGCTTACTCATTATCGCTGGTCAACTTCACTACGATGACTTCAAAAGCAAACAAGTCTGTGTCCCTTACCGGCCTTGCGGAGGACCCCTATCTGGGAGCCAGTGATGGCGGAGTAGTCCTTGTCGGAGAGGACGCGGACGGTGAGGCCCCTGCTATGCAGCGCTACCACCGCCCTGCTCAGGTCCATGTTGGAAAAGCTGAACACACATAAGTCCAGAGAGGAGGAGGCAGACATGATGTGGCGGAGGAGGCGAGAGAAAGAGGTCTCTACATCATGAGGCAGCGAGCAGGAGCAGGGGCTGGGGAGAAAGAGAGAGGGGGAGAGAAAAAAGTTGCCTAATTAGTTCTATTACCATGGGCTGTATTCCATATGCTCTATTCTTTGTTCCCTCCTCACATTACAGTCAAACTCTGATTTTAGCCATTCAAGTTGTCCAGAGAGTGCGTAAACTAAAACTGGCTGGCTGTTAGATAGGCTTTGGAGTTTACATTTACATAGTCATATTTAAGATGGTACATGTAGGAGTTTCTCAATAATACACTGCTGTGAAGTAAATTGTGAACGCAATTTAGCAAAAATGCTGTGAACTAAGCTGGCAAAAAATGTGAGTTGAGTTCTTAGACTCAATTTCCTGTGAAAGGTCCCTTCTGATTGGAAAATTACAAGTTAAGTGGGGATATGGAATGATAAATAAACTGGCTCAATATACTGCCTGAAAGCACCTCATCGGGGCTGTAAAGTGCCGCGTCAATGGCCATTATCACAACTCATTTAACGATTATACAGAAATCCTACATAGATTACCTTTACTCACAAACAGCAACACTAAGTTCCACTTACTATGCTGAAGTGGGAGTGAAGATGTGCTCCACACAGGCCACCTCTGAGGGGAAGAAGATGACTTGTTTCAGGGGTCGTCTAGGCCTGAGGCGACGCAGGAGCCAGCCCAGCAGCTCCACACTGAGGCTGAGGGCCACCGCCCCCAGGCCCACCGCCTTCACCGTCCACAGCACAGACATCTGAGGGGAAGGACAGGTGCAGAGAGGTGCATACATGCATACAGAGACACATCCAGATTGGAATGGATAATACACACACACACGTTCAGAATCAACAATATATTCACTTTCATGAATGATCTCCCTGGGATTCAAGGTCAGCCTTATCCAACGCGTCCAGCAATCTGAACAGAACAGTGAACTTCGTTCATTAACTTAGCTAGCTAGCCAAGCTAACCTAACATAACAAAGCTTAAATAGTTTAAAAAGCACAAAACAAAGCTTAGATAAACCAACTTTTTTGAACCAGTGTGTTGCAAGGTACGTTAACACACAGGACATTCCTGGCTAGCATTTACACATTATTTGTTCAAATAAACAATGCATTGTTTCAGCTCATACTTGCAGTCAGACAGAGCTTAACACCAAGCAACCAAGGGAGGACAACTGAACTAACACAGAGACACACACCTAAATTGACCTGTCGGCATTTGTGAAAGCAAGGCAAGGCAAGGCCGTGTGGCAACAAGAGTTACCACACGGCAACATGTACTAGGGGGCATGTCAAAATAGAAATGTAATAGCAGGTAGTTTGCTAGCAGCTAGAACATAGTAGAACATACCTGAGCTTCTGTCGCCCCCACGTGGCGGCAGACTGTGTAAAGCGAATGTGTCGAAAATGTCAATCAATTTGACAGACGTTTCGTAAGCCAATGACTCGCGGAGAAGCGCATGCTTTCCTCCAATCAGTTAACGCGAAGAGTTGCAGGCCGGGTCCCGGATCTTGTAGAAGGACTTTTCCTCATTGCCCCAACGTGTACTATCCTGGTACTACCAAAGGTAAACAAGACGAAACTTTATTAATTTACAGTTGACGGTCATTACGTTTTTGCAATCTGTCACTAACCACAGATCGAACACGCTTTATTGCAAGAACTCATAGCTGATCTGTTTACCGATTTCTGTTGTACTGACGGTCAACAACAAACATGCTAACGTTAGCTTGCTAGCCAACTACCAGTCTGTTTGTGTAGCCAACTGCCCGAGTTGTTTCCTGAATATGTTGACGTGTTTTCATTTTGGTGGCATTCACGCCACGCATATCTCCTCCTTGTTGAAGTTCCATGTTTGTTGTCTTTCTCCTAAACACATTTAGCTCTTCGTGTGCAATGGGTCGCCGCAAGTCTAAGCGAAAGCCCCCTCCTAAGAAGAAGATGACAGGGGATCTGGATAGCCAGTTTACCTGTCCATTCTGCAACCACGAAAAGTCATGTGATGTCAAAATGTACGGAAACAATCAATACGCTCACCCTAAAGGCAACTTTCAGATTTGATAGTTGACTGCTGACTAGTTATTGTTGGTCTTTTCCTGTCCACAGGGAGAGAAGCAGAAACACTGGGATAATATCCTGCACAGTCTGCTTGGAGGAGTTCCAGACCCCCATTACCTGTATCCTCAGATATGAACTTTAGATGACGTTATTATCTCTCTCTCTCTGCCTCATAACAAGACAATAATGAGCGCCTTGCTCACAAGGATGAACAAATGTTGTCCTTTGTTTATTGTTGGAGTCTCTAGTCCGTAACAATGTCTCTTCAGCGGCAGATCTTTTTTTAGACCACGTTACCCGGGCAACATTTTGAGGCAATGTAGATAGGCAATTGTTGTGGGAATTATCCCTCACATTATCTTTTCATTGAACATTGACTCATCAAAGTCTTCTATGTTTTCTAGAAGTCATCCCATATGCCAACCCTTGTCCCCCCTGAAGGAAACATTGCACATCCTCATTGCCTCAAATTGCCCAGGAATTATTACATTAAGACAGACAAGGAAAGATGTGTCAGTACTATGTTTTTTACTACCAGTACTGAATGCCAGCACAAAGCTTTAAAGGAATACACTGAGTTTTTTGGGAGTTTGGCCTGTTGGCCAACTTAACCATTAAGTCATGAGAAAATAGACACCAAATCATTCATGTGTCACCGGTAGATCAGTCACTCCTGTGCTCTGTACTAATTATGTAGCATACACTATGCTGAGTGATAGTAGGTGACTAGCATTATCAAAAGATGACAGACCTTTTTAGTTGTTTATGGTGTGTATTATGTGACCTGTAGATTCATAGCCAGGTTTATTTTTTGAATTGTTTCAGGCGACCACATAGGCTACTCATCTTTAGCTGTACACAGTCTCCCATCACCCACCACCTTCACTTCCTATGGAAACAGGGAAAGCAGTGCTGGTTAGTTAAAAACAATATCTTACTACTCTTTTCTATATCATATTTCGTATAAATTTGACTAATCTCATACACAACATTGCCAGACTTAGCTGCATATAGTTTAAGATTACTTGCCATTTATCTTTAGAGCTGCTACACGTTGTCAGTTTCTCCCTTTTGAAATATTAGTCACTCAGCATAGTGTACACTGAGGTGTTAGCAAGGAGCACCAGAGCGAATGATCTACAAGGCACACATGGCTGATATTGGCGACTGTGTTCTCATCTCTAAATGGGTGAGTTGATCAATGTGCCAATCTCCTAAAAACTTGGTGTATTCCTGTAAGTACCCTCCTCCAATATTTAGTAACAATCTGATTGATTAGTCTACTGAGCAGTATAGTCATAGATCAGGAGTGGGGTCATCAGACAAATTTTAGACTTCTGTCATCCTATGCATAAAAGGCAGAAAATCAAGATCCTTTGCTCTGTGATATGTGGATTTAGTATCTGATTACTATTAGGAAAAGCCCTTGATGCTAATGCCATACTTTAGCCTGGTAAAGGTCCAACATCCACTACCAGTATTGATGCATTCCTACTGGTGAGTGATGATTAGAACCAGACTCCTCATGACCACAGCTTGGACTCAATCCTCAGAGTAATAACAAGCAGATGAGCAGATGCTTTGCCAGCTAGCAATCACATTTTATCTTCCCTTCTACTATTTATTTCCAAATGTTCATATCATCCTGCCTAAGACAGTATCTGATCTAAGTGATATTTATCCTTAACCCGGTGCTCCTAAGATCTTTCAGAGCCTGTTGACGTGTACAGCGATTGGATAGACGCCTGTGAAGCAGCCAATCAGTAGCCCTCATTGGGGCTGATTGCCTTTCCAGGGGGGAAGAGGATGAAGAGGTGGCTAGTTGGCCTGGGTTCATAGGGATCAAGCTGGTCAGAGGGGAAGTGCAGGTTTAGGATATATATTTTTTTCCCTTTCAGGTCCCTGGTACTTACAGGTTACTCTATGGTCACTTGAGACTTAAGTCCCAAAACAGCAATCCCACTCTTGAGATCTTTGATGCAAACAGGCCCCGGATGGTTCTGTCGTCCTTTAAGTTCTGCCCTTTCTGTGTAAGGTCTTCAGTCCGTAACATTAGTCTTGACCCTAGAGTGTGATATTTATGACATGATTTGTTCTCTCCAATGCATCCTGACTTACCGTCACACATCCAACATGGCTGTCTGGGTCTAAACATCTTGAGTAGTTCACCTACCTTCTCTACCCTCAGGTTGAATGTTAACACAATTTAGATCACATCTCAGTTGAATGCAGTGTCATTGATTTGGAACAAATCCTTTCTGTGTTTTTAATGTATGCAAAACTATTATCATCCATGTTGATCATCCTCATTGCTCTTGAGCATCATGCAAATTTTAGTTATTTTTAACAGTAATGCCTACCCATAGTTCACCTCATCTATGCGCCTTTCTGTCACAGCATTAGGTCATTCCAGCGGAGAGAGGGAGGAAAAATGCTGTAATAGATTTGTGCTCAGCTGCTAAGATCATCAAACGTTCTGAATTGCTTTCAATCCCCACATTCAGTGTTTCAAATGGATTGTGTCTTTCTAGCTTGCAGGTTCAAGGGAGTAGAGATGATCTACTGTAATTGGCACATATGTACAAGGTAGTGTAATCTTTTGCCCAAATGAACCTGTAATATTGAGTAGGTTTTTTTTTCCTTATGCAAAAACCATCAGTGTTGAATGATTCACTCATAAAAAGCAACAACAAAAAAAAGCGTTTAATACATTTTTTTTAATCCAATGAAAATCATGTGTGACCATGGAAATAAAGGAAGAATGAAATTTGATGTTACTATTCATCGGTGAAGCAATAGTTTGTTTTTCAATGACATTGCCAATATCTTCAGATTGGTTGCCCTTTGTAATAGTTAATTATTTTAATGCTAAAGATGAAAATAAATGTATTTAGACACCATGACAGTGTATAAGTTGCCTTTGTTACATGATTATGTGATTGATTACATGATTGTTAAATGATTAATCTGTTCATATCTGTGAGGAATGGCCATGACAGGTAGAAAAAGTAGATAGTAATAGTAATAGGAAGCCAAAGGTAATGGTTTGTTAATGATCCACTGTCTAGCATTGAGCACCACCAGCTGGTGGCAGATGGAGGGACAACCTCCAAGTAAAGACAGCAATATAAGGATCTAGGCAACCTGTCAAAGAAATGGGAGATTAGAAAGTGAAAAATGGTACGGTATTCATAATCACAGATACAGTCACAAGTCTAAGTATTGGGATAAAGAGCTTAAATTACTCTGCTTTTGACTTGTCGTCCTCAGTATAAAAGATTTCATAGTAAAAGTAGAACAAGGTAAAAGAGCGCTGTCAGCTTCTGATTGTAGGTTTTTATTGGACTCCATGTTAAAACAATGGCATCAACAAAAAATAGCTGCCTTTAGTTTTTAGTTCACTGACCTAATACTTCCAATTTTGACTTGTCATTGTAGTAAACCATGCCTAGCTGTAAAAGGTTAGAGGAGATCTACACAGATGCCAAGGAAACGGACAATCTCCCTTTGGCTTTTTAATGAAGTGAAAACCAAATCAAGTGGTACACTCTCAGCTAGTGAATGGCTAGATGGAGAACTGAGTCTGCAGAAGACAATTTCAATAATTAGAGCGCTGAAACCAAATCCAAGGTGTCAAAGACACTCTAGCGCCTCTTTCAAAGTAAAATATCTCTGGGTAAAGCTTCTGATCTAGTCTCCTGTGGCATCTGTGACTGTGACACATTTCCAGGAGTCCGGCATCCATTCATCCCTGCAGAGCACAGGATGTAGCAAATCACAAATGAAAGAAGACACAGTGTAGCGAGGCTCGGCACCAGGCAGGGCTGAGTGATAATAGATGAGATGTGGAGTGCCTGCCTGGGCTCTCCACTGAGGGAGAGTGTGTCCATGCATGTGCACGGCTGTGTATTGTGTTTGATGATGGACCCCAGCTGGAGAGGTATTGACGACGCCTTATGAAACATGCTGGGGGATGATTACAATGGGGAATGATTATCACTTAGTCTCTCCTCCGTCTCTCCGCATCCCCTCCCACTCCCTCCCCCTCTCCCGCATCTCTCGCTCCTTCTTTCTCTCGCTGCCTTCCCATTCAGCACGCGAGGTCAAGTGTCACTCCGTCTCCGTTGTCAAGGCTGCCAATCACCCACACAGTGAGTGCGCGGCAACTGTTGCCAAGGAAACAGAGCGATTCGGTTGCTAGGCACCTGGAGCTGTGCTCACAATAGTCATTTTGTTGCTTAGAAGCACACACACACACATGCATACACAAATACACATAAAACCACAGAAACTGCATTGCCCAATCAACAAGTTTACACAATGTCCTATTGAAATACGTATAATTACATACTGTGCTAATAAATAAGAGATTTGCTTACATAATATTAGGAAATCATGGAATAGTAATGAGAGAATGTAATTTATCTTGCACACATTTGCAAACAGATGCTAAGAAATTGCTGAAATTGCAATGAAAGCTTGATTTCTTGATTTATAACACTTGTAGCAATAATGCTAATGTACCAAAAATGTAATTCAGGACGTTTTATTCCAACACCTTTGCCACCTGATTAATCAGCAAGCGCTGACGTCCAAATATTCCCCAGACCCACACCTCAGCTTGATCAATGAAAGACATAAACATCCATCATTCTGACTAAAAATAGTCCCCCATAAAATCAATCAATCCCTTATTTCCCCACTGGCATATGGACCCAGTGAACCTAGATGCAATTTGTGTGTATTCACACATATGGGAATGTATCTGTACGCTTGTTTTCATAAGATCAATCAATCCCTTATTTCCCCACTGGCATGTAGACTAACTGAACCCACATGCAGCGTGTATGTGTGTGTGTGTGTGTGTGTGTGTGTGTGTGTGTGTGTGTGTGTGTGTGTGTGGGTGTGTGTGTGTGTGTGTGAGCGTGTGTGTGTGTGTGCATGGGTCTGAGTCTCCAGCATGACAGCTAGTCAGCTGAGCAGAGTGCTGAGATGTCAGCCATGGGTGCAAGCCTTGACATGTCCTCATGTGTTACTGTCTCCTGTTGCTGCTACAGGCATCAAACTCTCACACATTTTTAGCATTAGCCGGGGAGTCAAAAATAGGAGTGCAAAAGTAGTCGGTGGTGCTGCAGGGGGATGGTTATCCACAATTATAATGCACCAGTGTCCCAGGACCCACTTGAAGCCATTTTGTGGCGCCCATTTTGTGCAAGAATCCTGCTCAGTAAGTATGAGGACAGAGCATGAAAGGCTGCGAGAGACACCCACACACTGATAGAAAGATTATAGGCTCACGTGTGTGTGCACTACTGACTGACAAGGGCATGCAATCAAGAAGGTTTGGAATTAACATCTGACTTTTTGTGTTAAGCCCCCTGAACTAATGCCCGGGGTTTAGTTTAGTGGCTTGGCACAAGTCCGCCCCACCGGCGCGTCTGCAGGAGCAGCTGAACCTGGCCAGCCACACAAACCCATTTCCTCATCAGGTGTGAAGAGTGACACGCTTGATAAACCCGCAGTGATAAAAAACCTTTCGAGTGCCTGGATTTGATTTAAGCACCTGGTTAGCCCTCATTGATTCTATTTAAAAAACCTGATGCTTTTTGATTGGGGCAAAAAACACAACCTCCCTTCCCATAAAAAGTCACCTCTGGCTGCTAAATCGAAAACCATCTTGGTGGAGTCTGGCTGTAGCATTTATATGTCTGGTCGCTGTGACCTATCGGGACAGAGCTGTGCGTTTGGTCCGGTGTAGACGATGGCGCATCCACTCGACTACGCGTATTCTCAAGCAATAACATCCACATCTGTATTATCAACCCAAGAATACCCGTGGTCGAGACCGGAGCAAAGGGGGGCCCACCTCCTCCCCTCCATCCCTTTCTCTCTCTCTCTCTTTCTCTCTCTCTCTCCTCTCAGCTCTACATCTCTGTTCTTTGTGTGCGTCCCTTTATCTGCTCCACTCAGAACAAGAGCAGGATGGAAGGAGGAGGTCTGTGGAGGCAAATGTGTAAGGACGGCACCTGGGGTAAGAAGAGAAGAGAACATGTTTATCCTTGAATAATAACGCAGCAGCATTGCTTAGACAGTGGCGATAATACACAGACTTCCATGTCTTGAATGCATGGTTAGAGTAATAAACTTGATTGGAAGCTTTATGCAATAGACACACACCTACTCACACACACACAGGCAGCCTGTTAGGCATCTTTACCTGAGATGCTCCAAGTAAACAGATTTCATGCCAAAAGCGAGTCCTTTGCTCTCCCTGGTATCAAGCAAGCATTTAGCCAAGCGCTGAGGGAGAGGGCAGGCTCACCAATTATCAAATAGATGTCAGTGTGTGTTACACTGCGCTGAGGGGAGAGACTGATTACCAAACAGATGTTCAGCCCTCACCTCCTCTCCCTCCTATCCTCCCACCTTCCCTCTTCCATTTTCCATCCCCCTTTTTTTCCCCACCCATCTCTGTTCTCCATTCCTTGGACTGTTTTCTCCCCCCTCTCTCTCTCTCTCTCTCTCTCTCCCATTCACTGGTGGAAGACTCCCTGGTGTCTCCCCCCCCCCCCACTCCCCTCCCTCCTTCTCTCTCTCTCTTTCTTGGTCTGTCCCATGGAGAATAAGCCTGACTCTCCCTATCCACACTTGCCAATTAGAGACACAGTGGATGTCAATCATAAGCTGAGGAGGAGAGAGAGAGAGGGGGGGAGAGAGAGAGAGAGGGGGAGAGAGAGAGAGAGAGTGAGAGAGAGAGAGAGAGAGAGATGGGTGGCTGGGAAAGGGGGGATGGGAAGAGGAGGAGGGAGTAAGAGGAGGAAATGCATCAGCACCACAGACAGCTCCCCGTGGAAAACTCAGGCTAGTTTACAAACATGACTTGACTCTCTCTCTCTCTCTCTCTCTCTCTCTCTCCCTCTCTCTTTCTTCCTCTACTTCTCACTTTTCCTCCCCTTCATCTCTCCTCTCTCGCTTCCTTAATTGCTGTGGCTTCTCTCTAGGCCTCTCTCCCACTCTTGCCCTGTACTTACCTTTCTCCCATTCGCGCGCTCTCTCTCTCTCTCTCTCTGTCTCTCTCTCTCTGCACGAGGTCATCGTGTTTCTCCATTCAGACACCAATAAATCATACATCATCCTCTGTATCCCCTCACCAGTCAGAGCTGAACTGTGATCTGCGATGCCACCCAACACCATCCAATCTGACACTACAGGAAAATGCCCATTTGCTTCTGTCAAACCCCCCCCCCCCCCTGCTCTCGTGCCCACGGCTGTCCGCTTCCTACCCCACGCCACCATTGTAAAAGGGAAAGTGCCAAAACCAGCTATAGGCCGGCGTGTTGTCAAGAAGATCTTGACACCCGTCTCCCTCATTACCTACACTCCTCTAGTCCTCTCTCTCTCTCTCTCTCTCTCTCTCCCCGCATCACTCCCTCTGCCTCTGCCTCCTCCTCCTCCTCCTCCTCCTCCTCCATCCCCGGCCGTCCACGTCCGGGGCTGCCGATGATGACAACTCAAGTGGACATGTCTTCTGTTCTCACCAAGAGCTGTGAAGAGATGTAGGTGTCAAGAGGATCGGGTGTAAAAATACACCCCGCACGCTGCCCTCTTCGCCGCGGAGTACCAGCCCCGCGTCTGCCGGA
The DNA here is from genome assembly GCF_046629955.1 of Centroberyx affinis. Classification (NCBI taxonomy): domain Eukaryota; kingdom Metazoa; phylum Chordata; class Actinopteri; order Beryciformes; family Berycidae; genus Centroberyx; species Centroberyx affinis. The sequence continues at coordinate 317,955 of NW_027281391.1, forward strand.
TGTCACCAGAATATCTCCGGTCGTAATCTGAAGACACAGCTCGGCCGTGGTTTTTGGAGGTGTGCCGGGCCTGCAGCGGCAGACTTGGGCGTCACGGAGCAGCTATAGGCCTTGTGGTCACCTCAGTTCCACTTCACTCAGTTCCAAAATGTAAATTGATACTGCATATTTATGATAGACCCTTCATTCCCAATAATTCCTCTATAGACTGGATATAAAAAACAGTTTTTTTATGGCACTTATACACTTCCGGGTTTGAATTTATAAGAAAATCCATTTCCTGAGTTGATTAGATTGAAAGTGGACTGGCTCCAGCCCCGGGGGCCTAATGAGAGCGAGGCGGTCTGTGTTTCATATTTACATCTGCTACAACAGGCCTTTCCAATCCTTTTAATGTAGCAGGTATTTCAGATATAGAGGACGCAAAACCATGAGTGCTTGTGCCGCTGCCAGCAGCAAAGACAAGACAGAGACCGAGCGGACACTGGGCTGCTTGCACATTACTGCTTAATTGCTTGGAACTAAAGGCGCTGCTATGAGGATGTTTATGCTTATGCCTGCAACAGCAAATCCTTCCAGTCATTTTGGCTACACTGTGGAGTCTAATAGTCACTACCCAGACAAAAAAAATAAATGACCCGGCGATGGCTGTTGCAACAAATCCAGCCCAGAGTGCAGACTAAGAAAATATCCTCTGCCTTTGGCCAAACTTTCAGTCACAAACTTGCCAGAGACACTTTTGCTTTTCTTAATCCTGCTGGGCCTAAATGCATATGGGCTCCAGTTGGCCTACTAGCCCAGATACCACACACACCACTGTACAATTGCAGATAGCCAAGCACCTGTCTTCTACGTGACAGGCTTTGGATATTAAGCTTTCTTTGTTTGTAAATACATCCGCTGCCACTGACAAGGAGAACCCAGTTCGGAGTGGCAAGCGTGGACTGAATCTTTAACCCTTTGCGTGGCTGCATGCGTGGCAGTGATGTGGTTTTATTCATCTTTGTCTTTATCTAATAGGCTACAAAGGAGGGGGGGGGGGGGGGGGGGGGGGACGCTAGACGTGCAGTTGGTTCAATATGAACCTGCGTGCAGGTGCAATTCTCATCAAGTAATTTGATAGGCACTGAGAGTGATGCTGATGGGACCAACCTCTTTAGTTATCAAATCATAAAGCAAGCCACCGACAAAATTGATCGGGCGTTGATCCCATGCCATGCAAACCTTTAAAACCGGCACGTAGCTTCAAATCTACAAGTCTCCTGTTTTTATTCACTTCAGGGATTATCATCAAATAGCTGTAAAATATCAGGATACGGGCTAAAGTGGTGGGACCTGAAGCCGCCGCCTCCGTGGAAATTGTATCCAAATCGCATTTCGTGATAAATAAACAGCGGAGAAAAGACTGAACTCACCGTTTGTCCACCTTCACGCCGGATCCCGTGGATAAGTCGCTCCATATGCCATACATTGTATCCATGCTGAACTGTGAGAATAGGCTATACTGTGCAGGGAAACGCCCCCCCTATTCCTTTCTCCTCTCTTGTGCGCTTCTCCTGCTCGTGGGGAATCACATAACCACTCCTTGTTTTTCCATTTTCTACGAGGGAGGGATGGAGGGATGGAGCCTATGCAGCAGCAGCGGCGGCGGCGGCAGCATCCCATGCAACTGAACTGCAACCTCTCACCTCTCCTCCCCTCTCCTCCTCTCCTCCTCCTCCTCTTCTCTTTTCATGCCTCCTGCCGCCGGAGAGCATGCCCTAGCCTGTAGTGCAGCGGTGCCCAAACTGAGGGTCCGGGGACCTCCAGGGGGCCCCCCAGCAAAAAATGAGAAACGCTTTAATTTTGCCTGTTGTGTCACTCAGCAGAGGTTAGCACAATGAGAGAATGTGTTACAGTGAGTGTTTTTTTTTGTTGTTTTTTTTTTTTCATAGGTTCTCTCTCACCCCCACTGTTATCACCACACCTACAGGACAGATGGGATGCAATTCTATACTAAACCCTAGCTAAGTGTAGAAATCTTCTCAGATGGGGGGGCTTTAGGAGGAAATCTTTTCAAATGGGGGTTTGTGGTTTGTTGAGTATCCATTTGGGGAGTCAGTAGGGACTTAGTGAGTGTAGTGAGTTTATAGACCTTCCCCTACTTTATATTCTCATCTCCCATGGTGTCACTAGAACACTCCCATAGGATCTTATAGTGAGTCTGTGGTACTCCATGGTGAATTTATAGTGACCATATGGTGTTTTTTTGTTTTGTTTTTATCTCCTATGGTACATGTAGACATTACTATTTGTATATTACTGGTCTGTTGTTGTTTTTATTGTTATATTGACTCATTGACACTGCGTCATGCCCATAGTCTTCTTGGACTAGAGGACCACAATGGAAATAAGTCTTACATTTGATTGTTTTTTTTAACCAGGTGCATTACATTATGTTGTATATGTGGAACTTGTTTTAAAATGATCAAACAAATCAAATCAAATCAAATCAAATCAAATCAAATCAAATCAAACAATCTGGTTTCACTATAATATTCCTATATCCTTTATAGCCTATTTTTGCTATGATATTTGTAGGCTACAGTATACTTCTAAAATGTATTACAGGATTCCTGGTTCTTTAGTTTATAAGGCAGAGTATAAAGAGTTGCTGTGAGGTCCATCAGAGTGGAGACAGAGGAACATCATGTTAGGGCCAAACCAACCGTGCTGAACATGTTCTGTCAGTCATTAAGGCTGAAATCATGGTGGACTGGAATGGGACTCAGTTTGCGTGTCCTGAATGGCGCTCCCTGCCTCCAGAGTCCCAACACAGGTTTCTACATGGCATGTGGTGAGTGTGTGTGTGTGTGTGTGTGTGTGTGTGTGTGTGTGTGTGTGTGTGTGTGCACGCTCCTAATCCAGTCTCCTGGGACCCCTCTATCTGGCCGATGGCCTTCCTTAGCAGACATGCTGGATGGGATTGGCAGTAAGGCCCTTTATAATCCTCTGCTCATCTGGTGGTCTGTAAAGGAGCTGCCCCCGAAAACCTGTGAGCTGAGTGTGTGTGTGTGTGTGTGTGTGTGTGTGTGTGTGGCATGTATGCTCAGTAATGATCCACACAAGCTCCACACAAGAGCTAAATTGGCTTCCGTCAACATTTCTTCGTTACTACTTCTATTCATTTCTCTTCCCTCTCTTCTCTTTCCTGTTTTTTCTTTATTTTTTTAATGTTTTTTTTTTTTTTTTTTTTTTTTTCTCTGAAATGCACAGAATGGCAGACAGACAGCGAACATGCAAATTTGATGTTTGAGAGCCCAGAAGGCTGATGTGGTGAGGCACTAGAGTCTTCAAGGCAATAAAAACTGATTGCATATTTCCTCAAATAAGGAGCCATGGA
>NW_027281392.1:0-24668 GCF_046629955.1 Centroberyx affinis
CCACGACCTGGCGTAGATTATCTGCCAGATAATTAAGACCTGCTGAATAATTAAGTGGACAATAACGCTAATTCATGAATAATATATATGTTTATGATGGCGGGGCATAGATAGCGGTTGCTGCGGTGTTGGCAGGAAGATTGATGCCGTGGCCTAGATAGGATCTCTCCAGTGAGGGGATGCTGCCGACTGCCATGCTGCCCATATTCATTAGGCCACTGTCATTGGCTTTTGTGTGTAATGACATATTTATGTATAATTTACAGGCACGTCCCAAGGCAGAGGTGGCATACGCGTGGGAACGGAATGAATGGGTTTCTTGGCACGAGCCATAAGGGGTTTTGCTTTATGATGCTGCATTCACATAGGTTGTGACTGATCGATTTCTCACTCAATGCATTTTTACTGCATTTTTATTCCTCTCTCTCTCTATCTCTCTCTCTCTCCCTCTCTCTCTCTCTATTGATCTCTCTAATGCTCTCTTTTTCATTCGCGCTCACATGTGCACACACTGATCCTATGTGTTTGTGTGTGCTAAAGTGCAAGTGAGTGTGTGTACTTGAGCATGTAGTGGTATGTGTGTGTACATTTATCCCAGCGGCCTGCTGTAATAAATGAGGTGTCAGTGTGTGTTCTGTCAGATAGACTGCTGGTGATTGGTGGACTAGACAGTAGGCTTTAAGTTTGTCTGCACAGAGAAGCATGTGAGACCAATAGACACTATCGCTATGCATTGCAATGAAGGAGGTTTGTGTGGATGAACATGCATGTGCTGTGTGAGACACCTGTGCATGTGTATGAGGACTGTGTGCTTTAGCCTCAAAAACCATGAAACAATCCTCTTCTCCACCACTGTCCTCGCCCTTTTAGCTCACCCCACCCCTTCCCATCCCATCCCAGCCCAGCCCAGCCCAGCGCAGCAGAGCCTGTAGCACTCCAGCCAGTTTGATTACATTTCCGATTAGAGTTGTGGCCAAGCGGTGGTGAATTATGCCTGAGCTGTTACCTTGCTGTAGCTGCTGGGGGAATGAGGCAGTTCGCCCCACTGCCGCTGACCTTGGAGGTCACTCACAGGAAGGAGACATTCATCACTCTGACACACGGATGCTGTGGGGAGGAGAGGAGAGGAGAGGAGTGGGTGTGTGTGTGTGTTTGTGTGTGTGCTTGTGTGTGTGTGTGTGTGTGTGTGTGTGTAGCAACCAGTAACCCCCATACTACACTATTATTCCCTCCAACACTTCTGTGCTCTTCAGTAGGGCTAAAGTACTGGCTGTACTGTAGCCCAAGATGTGCAACGCATACCTCATTGTTCCCTTATTGCATTGAACTAGTTAACCTATAGCCATTCAGCCTGTTGACAGGGTCGGGTTGTACAGGAATACTTGTATTGACATTATTCTAAATATATAATATAACTATATTCCGTTAAATTACCTAAAAATAAATAATGCATTGTGATTCTAGATACTTGTGAAAAATGAGAGGATTACCTCTGGGAATACTTTTAGTGAAAGGAGAAACTCAGGCGGCCGTTTAAATAGTAGCAGCCGTTCTATATCTTTATAAAATGTGGCACAGAAAAGAGTTTGCATGCAAACCTGAATTTAATTTCCTGACCTAACTTTTTAATTTTTCCAATTTTTCTTATCTGTAGGCCTACATTTATACCTCAAATATGGCAAAGTAATCTGAAACTAACATACATTACTGAGTTTGTTTAGTCCCTTAGATGACATCACTAATAACAATTTTGATGAGGTAACTGTAATGGAATACGTTTTAAAGTAACCTGCCCAACCCTGAATTTGTGATCTGTGATGTTTTTTAATCCCTTGTTAATGTGATTGCGCCCATGGCATGATGGTTTTACATACACTGGCATTCTTTCTTTCCTCATGAAAAAGGGATTGCGCCCCCCCCCCCCCCCCCCCCCCCCCCTCTCTCTCCCTCTTTGTCTCTCCGTTTCTCTCCTGCTTTCTGTGCATATAATCACAAATGGCAGACAAATATCGACCCCGGCCATTGTGGCCCAAGTGTCTATTTGCTCAGTAGAAAAGGCTCATTATGTTGTAGCAGATTGATATCTCTGCCCCCAAGGATTGCAATTGCATCTCAAATGAAAAAAGAAACAATCATGGCTGCTGGTGGGGCCACATTTTAGCACTTAGCGCCACTTGTCCCACTCCACCCCCTCCACCCCCACCCCAAACATCAGAGTGACCTTGGCAGGTGCGGTCAGCGATGGGAGGCCCTGTCTTTGAAGAATGGCAAAGAGACAAGGCTTTGATGGCATGTCACTATGCCTTCTCTTCCTACCTCTGTCTAGTCTCTCTGGAAGATATGTTGTGCTTTGTGTGTGTGTGTGTGTGTGTGTGTGTGTGTGTGTGTGTTTACCTGAGTATATATTCAGGTTTCATTTTTGCATGGCTTGAAGGTGGCAGCACTTTCGAGGTGGTCTTGATGCGTCCCTTACATGGACTCTCTTCACATCTTCTGGGTCAGATGTGATGACAGAAAGGATGGAGGTAAAAACAACAAACTGGCAGAGAGGATCAGAGTACAGAGAAATAGGGAGAGAGAGAGAGAGAGAGAGAGAGAGAAGGAGCGAGACAGCAAATTAATGTTTGCCGGAGCTTAATTGTTCATTTGAATCCATAAAGGCACACAATTATGTTTATGCGTGCCATAAATCTGATTAGCGCTGAGTGCTGCTTTGCAAACACAATAGAGTCTGTATGGGGGCTAATGCCCACATGGCTAGCATGTCTGATTAGCCACAAAGCACCATCACTTATCTCTCTTTCTATTACCGCGCAATCTATGAAGTGAAGTATGATGATGTATCACTCAAACTAATCGCACAGCCTTTTCTTACTCAAAGCACAAACATCAATGAGAAATGCTTTAAAATGACAGCCGTGCTGAAAGGGAGACATTTAGTCAGTCTGTGACCCAATTTGTCGTGCTTGTTTAAAGGGGCTGTGGCGGAGGCATCGCTTACTGAAAATGACATTGTCAGCAATCTTGTTATTTTTGTTTTATCTGCTTATCACGCATGCTTATTTGTGAAACAAATTGAAGGATCTATGCGTTTAGGCTGTGACAGAGAAAGATTTGTGCTGCTTAACGTCTTGCCTTGTAGAATATAGAGTATCACAGCTTTCCATTTATTCCTCTACTTCCTTCAGCTCCTCTTACTTACACTTAGGTCCTCCAATTTCCCAGCATCCCCTACAAATTGTTGCTTGCTCCCTCACACCCTTGATTGTGGAGAGCTAAATCTGCTGTGTGAGTGTATGGGTAAGAAGTAGTAGAGGGAAGTATGTGTAAGATGAATGTGTAAGGAGATAATGGACAGAGAGAACACTTACCAGGTGAGAACTGAGAGCAAACTGCAAGGCAAAAATGTGAAAGAGGTGTGGATGAGGAGGAGGAGGGGTGAGGAAGATCACTGGCTATAAGCAGCTAGGCCAAATGATGGAGGGGAATCAGGACAGAATGACTGAATGAGTTAGACCTGTTTCTCAACAAGTTTGACGCTGGGACTCCATGCTGGCTCCCCAAACCCCCCAGCTGTGCAGGCTGGCTCAGCACCCCGATGTTCTCAACGACTATTCAGTGACACCGACATCGCGCATAATGAAGACCTTCGAGAGCCTGGTAGCGCAGCGCCTTCGGACCCCTGCTGATGGACCCCATGGACCCTCTTCAATTTGCATACTAGGCTCACGTAGGCGTGGATGATGGCATCATTTACCTGCTCTACAGGGCTTATTCCCACCTGCGGAGGCCCGTGAAGCATGGCGAGAAAAATGTTCTTTGATTCCTCCGGTGATTTCAACACCCTCCAGCCTCTGCTGCTCGTGGGGAGGATCAGAGTGCTGCAGGTGGATGACGCCATGGTTTCCTGGATTATGAGACTGGGATTAACTCAGGCTGCAGTATGTCCGCCTCCGGAGCAGTGTGTCGGACAAGCTGTAGGACGGGCCCGCCCCAGGCAGCTGTACTGTTATTCACACTCTACACCTCAAACTTCACATTCAACTCTGAGTCATGCCACCTCCAGAGGTGCTCCGATGACTCCTCCATCAGTGAGGGGAATGAGGAAGAGTACAGGGATCTGGTGGGGAGCTTCGTTGGGTGGTACAAGGAGAACCTCAGTAAGACGACGGCCCATATGTGTGGCATTCTGTATTGCTAATGGATATGAATATGGTGCACATTTTGCACATCATGTATACTTGCTTTAAATTCACACAACTGTCTTATTCATATTCCCATACCCTTCTCATTGTTATATTTTGTATATATGCTGATATTTTTATTCATATGCATATCAAACATGAGGCCATTAAGGCAGCATGTGTGTGTGCCTGTATCTGTATATATGATTAGTCATGTGTTCCAACCCAGGTAATACCTTTAACTGGATCAATACAAACGTCTCCCGTCCCCCTTCCTCCTTAGTATCCAATGACACTTTGATTGACCCCCTGCGTTTCCCACGGGGTCAGGGAGATGGTAACAATCTGACCATTGAACTTTACCCCCTGCCAGACAGGTCAGCCGGCCAGGGTCATAATTTAATTCCTCAGACGCACATTGACTGGCTGTGTGATCGATACTAACGTCCACACTGGAGACAGCAGGCTCATATTCTTCTGTCTGGATCCCAACTGCATTCCTTGGGTGATATCTTACCCACTACTGCACCTCTGTCTCTGACACACACACACACACGCTCACAGATACAGTACCTGTACATACACTGGCACACAAACACACACATACACACATTTCAATCATATATATTTATGGACACATAAAATGAGAGGTACAAGGATAATAATCACAGATATAGAAACCAGCATGTCATCCACACTGTGTAGCTGCAAATAATAGGCTTTCTCTCTCACATTTAGCGTCCCCAGTTGACTTATTAAACCTGCTTGGCACAAAATGGCTGTGGATGGGAGCTGTTACATACACCTACATGAAGCAGAGGATAGATGTCACTAAACCGTTTCTCTCTGGACTGACCCGTCCTGTGACCAAAAAGGTCACAGGTCAACAGCCATATCTCCCGAAGTATCCAGTCTCAAGGCTCTCAACCCCTTCCTGATCATTCATTGTAAGTCACTCTGGATAAGAGCCTCAGCTGTAATGTAAATGAGCTGCAGGATAGCCAATAAGGTTTTAGAGAGATCCTCCTGTAACCATCACTAATGGCTGATGAGAATAACCCTTATAAATAAAAAAAACAGTAGCTGGCATCTATAGTCTAGTTGTAATATGACTTGTGCCAGTTGCTGGTGAAGAAGCACTCTGCTAGAATGTAGTCAAAGGTACATAGTGGATATATCACGCATACTCAAACACACACACACGGTTTCAAAATGATCTAGGCAAGAGATTATTTATATCTACAGCCGTGACACACAGAAGATTCATCGCCACGGTCCCTGATTAGTGTCTCTCCTCCTTTCCTCTCCACATACATCTCCCCTTGCACTCCATCATCATGTAGACTGAATAATTGTGTTTTGCCACCGTCACCGTAATGCATATCTCTACAATAATCCAGATGTGGGTGACACCATAATCCATATGTGTGTCACACCAAGTACAGATGGTCCTTTAATTGCGAGCACACGGCAGCTATCCCCCTGCTTTGTAATCAGATTCATAGTTTCTTGTGTGCGCTCACCATTTGATGTCGCCCCGATGCATTCGTCTCGCTATCAGATGCTACTGGAGTCTCGTTTAGGCTGGACATCAGTGGCAGCTAATGAGACACACACAAGGGTATTTATTCAGCGCCAGATCTGGCTCACTGAGCGGTGACATATTGGCCCGACAGGCACTCCAATCGTATTTATTTCTCCTCATTTTGCCAGCGGAGATAAGGTTTTCACCAAGCCATGTGCGCAGGGGTTTTCTCATTCCAAAGTGACTACAATATTGACTTGTGGGAGTAATTGTTGTTTTTTTTCTTTGACTGATTGCACAGCTAGAGTTATCTAATTGTAGTGACTCAAAGCTCATCTATTATAGCCAGTTTCCTATGCATCACCTCATGGTTTGTACATGTGAATAAGCCCACTGTCTACCTGAAACAGAAACTTGTGAAATCCACTTATCGGCCCATTTTGAATTAATGTATAATGTAAATATATATATATATCAGGACGATATTGGCCTTTTATTAAAAATTGGATATTGACCAGTCAGTGTCATCCACCTCCAATATGAGCAGTATGAGCCACCCATGACCCTAAAAGGATTAAGTGGGTAGAGAGAATGAATGGTCTAAATAGTATAAATAGAGGCGTTTACACCCTGCCAAGAAACACTGAAAGCTTGTAGGTTTTGGGGGGATTTTATTTTATATGCACATATCGACCTGCAAGATGACACAAGTGTATAAATATAACATAATGTAACAGTAGCACAATGAAGTCTGTCAGGAGGTGGAAGAGTAAAACACCAAGATTGTCATTTTGTGGTTTGAGCTTAATGTTTTGTAGAAAGTGTGCCCTCTGTTGGTGAAAATGCTGTACGGGTTCCATACTGCAGAAACAATGAATGTGATACTTTATTGATCCCCACTGGATGATTCACATTTCGCTCGCAAATTGTCGACTTGCACTTGTTTGCTTTCTTCTTCTTTCCCTATGAAAACTGTCGAAGCCATAGGGAAGGCAGAAGTCTGCACAGCTCCTGGTTTAGCGTGTAAGAGCACTGGCAGTTTCTGAGACAGAGGGGAGAGAAGAGAGAGAAGGGAGAGATGGAGGGACTGCTGTTGTCATGGAAACGGCGGGGCGGAGCGTTGGAAGTGGGACCAGTTTGTTTGTTATTGAAGGTCACGTGGCTCGGCGAAGCCCCGCCCCCGTTACCACCGATTCAAGCGTCTAGTGCTGCTGCTCCGGACAGTTACTACAAAATGGCTGCAGTGGCACCACCGTCAACGAGAACCCACTGAACACTTCATGGTAGGATTTACTAATCCCTATGGTGCATAGCGCGATAATGTTGGACCCGTTTGCTTTCCACTGACGGAAATATTCCGAATTTACAAGGATAATATCGTAGTTGGGCTTTTTATACGTATATCGAGAGTCTGGTACTGAAAATATTTTCAGTTGTTCAACCCACTTTGACATCAGTGTTCTCTCGCTGCCAGTGCGTTTTATTGCCACTGTCGGTGGCATATTGGAAATGCTTGGTATTTTTTATGTTAAGCATATGGGTCTGTTAGCACGGATACTGCACATTTTCTTGACAGTCGATGGTAATTTGGAATACTTAGCTAGCTAGCTTAGTGGTTGCACGGTTCCAATTATTCAAATGCACCCTATGCTATTGCTTGATGAGTTATCTTATTTGTATATTAGGCAGTCTTTGGTTGAGCGGTTGTTATTGCATTGACATTGATGAGAGTTGACATGGATTGTGGTGCTGTTCATTTGCAGATGCCCTTAAGTGCAGTGAAAGCTTGGATCTAACGTTAGCGAGCTAGCCTGCATCACCTGACTGGCACTAAACGCATTAGCAAGCCGAGTTTACCTTCTGTACTTATGTCCAGTTAGTTGAGCTTGCCGACACGATTGCAATCCCAGCTGCATTTTTTTTTTTTTTTTTTACAACTTGGTGACCTTTCATATAGATATTTATGTTTTCGTCGCTGAATGAATGCTCAGCGCTTCAGCACTTACTGAACAGTTTGATAGCTAATGGCCTTCATATTGTTAAAAATGTTTGGAAGTAGCTAGCTTTGTACGCAGGAAATACAAAATGTTCTAATAATGCTGAGATTAGACTGCTGTATCCTTTTTGGAGCCAACGTTTCCCTGCTTACACCTAACGTTGGAATGGCTGTTAATTCTAGACTGACTGCCTAACATAGACCTATTATAAACTATATCCATAGGAAATGTGACTAGCTAGTGTAGGGGTTTGCCTACTGCTGGGACATCAGGGTGTTGTGTAAACCATGGGATGATGCATGAGCCATGAATGATCTCTTCCTGTATTCCCCTCACCAGACAACTGTCACCACTCTGCCCCTGCTGCCACTTGACATCCTACAGTAGCACACACTCTTCAGGAGTGTCATGTAGATATGCTTGAGGATGCCAGCACCCTGATGCATGAAGAGGACAGGCTGATGCAAGCCTTGAGGCCCGCTGATTTTGCGAATATGTTGAGTCCCTAATTTGGGTTTGGGCCTGGCAGTGGATGAAGAGTTGGTGGTGGTGGCAGGGAGGGGGGGTTCTCTCTCTCTCCCTCCTCACTCGGTCAGGGGCCCCTGTCAGCACCCAAGCCTGTGAAAGGGGCAGTGTATTCACAGAGAGGCGCCAAAGGGGGCTTGATAACAAAAAGAGGCCACTAAATGCTCTGATTACTATACGGCTTAGGTCATAGCCTCGCATTCAGTTTAGACTCTTGACGGCTTTTTGCACAGTGCTGGACTGCAAGGCTGTGGGGCTTTGTGCCAGATTGTGTCATTTGGTTTGGCGAGTTGTTTGGTGTCAGTGATCAGATGCTTAGCTGGAGTTCACAGTGGAAATGCCGAGTTAGCGTTATGTGAAATAAAGTTTATGGCTGTTAGAGAAATTCGTTTTCATCTTTAAGTTGCTTTGAGAATGGTAGTTAGCAGGAATGCTAGCTGCATTTGTCCTGTGTTGAGATTCTGAATGCTGGACAGGTAGTTGCCATATCTTCTACCGTCTACTTCTGTAACCAAGGCTATTAGCAGTAGGCCCATCATTTTTAGTAGTGAACAAAATCTTATTCTCAATAATGGAGTGTCATACTTATGGCAGTATTTTTACATAAATGCTACTGTGAAAACTTTCCTAATCGTCCTTTCCAGTAATAAAAATCTGCTGAACACGATCAGTCTTAATTTAGCTCAGAGTTATGTGAGCTTTCTCTTACGTACAGGCTATTACTCCATGCAACTGCTTGATGTTTTGTTTTATGAAGACAAATGTGGAAACCGTGAGAGTGCTACGTGATTGGAGTCTAATAAGACATTTGTTAGGGACGTTCCTTGATCTATTGGACCAATAAATTGTCGACCAGGCTCGTGAAAGTGTTCCTATTACTGGCAGAGCAGACGACAGACATTGGGACTGGAGACATTGCTTTTGGAGTGTGTCCATACAAGTTATTTTAAGGCCTGTTCAGAATGCCAGGAGTGCAGCATTTGAAATCTCTCTTTTCCTTGTCATTAGCCCAGGTCAGAAAGCATTAACATGACAACAATGTGAATAGCTTCAAGTACTTTAGAGAGTTAAATCCTCTTTGCAGAGCACAAGGACTTTGTCAGTGCTTACCCAGCAATTTTTAAACCTTCACACAAATTAAGAAGTCATGTCACTGTTTTGGTCTTTTAGGTGTGTGTGTATGTGGTGTTTTGTCTTTTCTTTTAGAGGCTGCGATTTTGAATACCTGCTGGACCCTGTGGCATGTCAGATGTTTAAGAGGTTTAGGAAGCTGTGCCGTCCTAGCGTCTGATTGCGCAGAAGAGTAGAGGGGGCTGCACATTCTGCCGTAGCCGCGGTGGCTGATGCTGCGGTTGCTAGCGAGCGTTCTCCCAAAGGCTCACCGTGCTCTTGTTTGTCTTGCAGCGCTGGCATTCCTGGCTCTGTGCCCAGTGACTGCCGTCTAGCGCCCCTTCCCCCCCTCTCGCACACAAACACACAAACCATCCCCCTAGCCTCATCAATCGCTGTGCATGAGTCCCCTCATCTCCCTCCCTTCCAATGTGGGGCAGCAAGGCATGTACACGTCCATGGCAGAAAGGATGGCTGTGACAAGTCACCTTGCACACGTTGGCTCTCCTTCTCCTCCATCTCCGCTCCATTTCTGCCTGCTTTACACCTGCTTTTATCGCGTTGTCCTTAGTCTCTCCCCGGTCTCTTCCCATTCCGATTGCATTATTTTTTTTCCTTTGACTTCCTTTGTCAGCAGAGCGATTGTCTGGTTTTAAGAGGGACACCAAGCTCTAATCCTGTTGTTTTGACAGGAGGGTGTAATTCCACAACAGTGCTGAGCTCATTGACCTACGTCCTTCATGTTGACGCGAGCTGTGCTGCCCTGCTCCAAACTGCTGCTCCTGATGTAGCTTAGCCTGCTACTGTGAATGGAAGTCGATCAGGACTCCTTTGATGTAGCCTGTTCAGATCTATATATTTATTTATAAAATGGAAATTAATATGCAATAATTGCTGTAGAAAATGTTATCTACTTTTGATTAAAGGGCTTCTAGAAATTGACTTTATTTTCAAAACCTCCTCATTAGTGTATGGGGGGGGGGCAGTGTATTTCAATCGTGGTTTGATTAAATTTTATCCTAAATTAGTATGGCAGTGCTCTAAAGCCCATCCACTTATCGCCATCATATTACAAGAGGTACTGCAGCATCAGAGTGGGCAGGAGTGCCTATGTTTGCCTCCCCCTGTATCTGTCGCCACCAGTCAGCACTCTAACCTGAGTCCAAGGGATCCACATCTGCCCAAGCCATGCAGATGTTTGGAAATGAAAAGGCTGCCCTCGCCGAGAGAGGCTCTCTTTGCCCTGCTCAGGGACCAAATGTTTCTTAAACTGAAATCATTTTGACGCTTTGCTCTATACTCACTCTCCCCAACCGGGTCGGAGGCCGACAGCAGCTCACATTAACTGGAGAATCTCTCTTATCCTCTGATCCTACATGACACAAGCCCCTCTGATGCCTTTGAAAGGAGCAGCACCGGCTATTTTTAGCAAGGCAGCTGCACCAGCAGGCTTCATACTCAACCACTTGGCGTCAAAAAATAAATATTTATGATGTGAATCGGTGGGTATGAGTATAGTTGTGTGTCTTCGTTTTGAAGCAAATTCCAACCGCCTAATCTCAGGCCCACAACCTGGACTATAGTCCAATTACAAAGACACTCTATTTATAGCTTAGCTGTCCTTTCCAGTGCTGCTCGTTGGAACCAACTGGCTTAGAGTGCTGCAGCATTGGCTTAGGCTAACAGTTTTTCCCTCTTCCACACATTGAAGACAGGTGCTCAGCTCCCTGATCCTAACTGGTCTGTGGTAACAAGATCATATGTGAGGAGGCCCAGTGTAGGAGTGGGCTAAAAGTAATATGCTGATATTTTCAGGCATTTTGATGACATTTGTTAACTTTTGAAAAATGTAATGGAGAATATTGAATTTTCCAGCTTTCAAAGTGAGTCTAATGAGCTTACTATCTGTCTTTGACAAATGAAAGCAGCAGACTTTTAAGTTCAAAAATATTCTGACATTTTATTGACATCTTGTTGACTTGTATGTCAACAAGAACCAAAAAATAAGTAAAATTCAATAATAAATCAAAGACTATTTAGAGTCAACTTAAAAATAATAAATGATAAATCCCACTTAAAGCCCTGTCTGGACAGGATTCGTATTGCAGGACAAAGTTGGTAATGTAATTTAGTATGTTGTACGTAAGTAATTTGAATCAATAATCTGGATGGCATATATCTATGACGGGGGGCGCGTCATTGCCGTCAGTTTTTGGAACATGTCTACTACAGAACTTATGAATCACACAGCATTGATCTGGATGGTACTAGAATTGACGTAGAACGTGGGAGATTGGACTGCATCATTTACCTGGTAACTATACTGCTGTGGGGAAGCAGGCTCCCTAATAATCAGAATTATTGTTGATCTGCGTGATACTGAAATCACTGAATCACTCCGGTTACAGCTACATTACCAGACCTCGTCTAGTAACAGCCTACCTGAAGAATGAAAGAGAGTCCACACACTGATATCTGATATCTGATATGTTCAGAATCTCTTTCATTCTTTATGTTTTGGATTCTGTTCAGCACATATTGATGAGGATTGAGATGTGTTTTTGTCCTTTTCTGTCCACGTAGGAAGTAGTAAATTAATTGGCACCAGGCAGGCATCTCCTATAAGAAAAACAGTATATGAAATGTATGAATCATCAAATATATTATAAATATTGAAAAGAAACAGCAATAAGGTAACGGCTGGATTAAATATTAAGCTAAATTTATTCAATTAACTTTTCAAAAACATTTTTCTGGGTCAGCTTTGTGATGACTCACAAAGCTGTGAGTCATCACAAAGTTTAACTTTCTTTCACTGCAATTGACTTAGGGCACCATATGAAGAGCACCTTCTCTTGTTTAGTATCAATATATTCAAAACCAAACCGTCTCCAAGCAAGTGAAAAAGGTCCACATCAAGGAATGAAGTCTTGTTCAGCACGTTCTACAGAAGCAAAGGTCACCGTCATGTCCTCTTTTTGGCTGACATCACTCATCTTGTGTTGACTGGGTTTTTAGCCATGCAGCAAGTGACAATATGTAACGTGATGCTGTGCTGACTGATAAACTGGTGGAGACAGTGCGTGGTTAGGGTTGCAAAGGGGTGGAAAATTTCCGGTAAATTTCCGGAAAGTTTCCGGTAAATTTCCATGGGAAGTTAAGCTGGGGAATTTTGGAAATATTCCAAATTGGAAACTTTCCATGGGAATTATGGGAATTTATGGGAATTAATGGGAATTAATGGGAATTTATGGGAATTAACTGGGAATTGAGGGTAATTTAATGGAAAGGTATCATATCCAAGCATAAATATTTGTTTTGTTATAAGCAGACATCCATCCAAAATAATACAATTAAAACAGATTTATTTGTAAGTAGAACTTTATCAAGTGTTAAATATGGTAACACTTTATAATAACCATCATTAATAAATGGTAAATTGATAGTTAATTAAACTTTAGTTAATAGTTATTTTACTGTTAACAAACAATGAAATGATCATTAATAATGTTTACTAATTATTAGTAATGCTATAATTTATGTTATTTTATTATTAGTTTGTGTAATATAAAATCATTTGTTTATAAATTATATATTGTATCATAGCTGATAAGAGACGGTAAAAAGGGTAAAAAGCTATGATACAATAATTTATAAACAAATGATTTTATATTACACAAACAAAAGATAAAATAACATAAATTATAGCATTACTAATAATTAGTAAACATTATTAATGATCATTTCATTGTTTGTTAACAGTAAAATAGCTTTTCTTGAAATAGTTGTAAATTTAAAGTATTATTTATATCGAATCTGATTAAAAAGATTTGATTAAATCAAAGTGTTATTTTCTTTTATAATAAAATTGCATTTTGAACAAATATGTTCATGATGGCTTATTTTATACAGTTCCAGTGAAAAGTAAGCAAATACAAATTTCACACTTAAGAAAAATGATTTTTTTTTTTAGATGGAAAACCTAACAGTATCACATTTGGTTTGACATGGGTATCGAAATAAGTACCATTTTAAAAAAAAAAAAAAAAAAAAAAAAAATCAAATTCAAGGTGCTGCTATCAGTCCTGGTGCCAAAAAATATCAAGCAATACCCAGCCTTAGCTGTTGCACTAGCTAGCCTAGCTGTTTTGGTATTAGAATGATCTGAGCATGATTGATTATTTTGTTGTCAGTTGTTTGTTTCCAGTTTAGTGTTGCTTTCTCCACGCCTCAGTAACTACACCTGAAGACAACACATGCGTTACCACTGCCTTGCTATTTTCTGTGGCAGCCCTTGTGTTCGGGGGAGGGGGGGGGGGGAGACATATGCATGTGAGACAGCAGTGCTTCATCTACTTAGGCCGAGTCTAGCCAGTCGGTCCTAGATCCCGTGCTCTCAGGACATGCCCCCAGTTGGACAGAGTGCCCCGACTCTAATGCTTAATTGGAAGCTCTAATTCGCACTTCAATGTATGATGCTTGTCTGAGTTCAGTTTTTCTCTCCTCTGTCCAAGCACTCCATTAGGCCTATTGAACCTCTGCAACCAAACTGATTTCAGTGCAGTGCTTCGGGGCACTGTCTATCTCCACCTGGCTGCTCACCAGGGCCTCAGGGAGTGCTTGTTGCCAGGCAATGGCACACACCACTGTCGCCTGCAGCAGCGTAGGCTTGGCTGGTGGAATAGCTGATGGTTTTATGTGCAGTTTCACATTTAAGGTTTAAGCAACGCAATCCCAATTTATGTATTTTTCCAGGCTAGTTTCTCTTCTCTCTATCCTTAAAAAACGCGCCCGCTAGCTTTTTTTTTTTTTTTTTTTTTTTTTTGGTAAGTGTAGAGACATGCCAAGACTAGGCTAAATATAGACTAACTCTCCACTGGATTCACTTGCATATGAAACAATGGGGCAGTGTCAGGTAGTTTTTTACTAGTGTGTGTGTTTGTGTGTGTGTGTCCGTGGCAGACACTTCTCCTCTCTGGATTGGGCATAATGAGGCAAGTTTAGAGACTTTGCCTAGGGGGGTCCGGAGAGAGAGGAAAGAACATTTTACCAGTAAAGCCTTCTTTGTTTTTGAGGGCGATGAGAGACAAATGAGATTCAGGCTGAACGGTGGGCACAGAGTTTAGATCCATGTTCCTGAAACTGACAGGTATTGTTTTACTGTGGTCTGCACACACACTGTTTGTGCTGGGAGCTGTGGGGTATGATTGGGTGTGGAGACTAGTGAATGGGGGCCTCGTCTCATTGGCCCCAGCTACACCAGACCTGCAAGGCCTCCCTAACAGCTTCCAGAACCAGTCCCAAAGACCCACTGAACTAAAACACACACATACACACATATGTACACATAAGTCCAAAACATCTTGTGTTACAGTATGTCAAGTAAGTAACTGCCTCCTAAGGTTTCAGTGCAAAAAAGCAAAACAGACCCTTATTCCTCTGTCTTGCTGACTAATCGGTATTGGTCAAGTGATCTTGCATGTTACAGTGGTAACATAACTTTGCAAGTCTGTCATTGGCATTGACAGAATTGATTTTCTTTGAGAGCAGGACCATTGATTTTCTTGCAACTAAATGAATGTAAAGAAATCACTGTCGCAGGTGTTCACCTGCTGAAGCCCAGCTCCTTCCTCCTCTGCATGTCTTTGTGATAATAAAAACATGCCTTCCTACTTCTTTTTTATTTCAGCCGTGAGAAGAAGCAAGGAATACGAGAAGAGAACCATTTGATGGAAGAAAAGAAAAAGAAAAAGCAAGAAGAGAAGAAAAAGAAGGAAGCTGCTCAGAAAAAGGTGAGCTTGTGGCAATGCCTTGCGGTTGGCCCTCTGTCTCTGAGACACGCACTCATCTTTTTACCTTGGCAAGTTGCTTTAATTGCCACTGCTTAGTGGTTTATAGAAAGCAACATGGTGAGATCATCCCCAGCTTACGCAGCACTAGTGCCCATCTCTGCCCTCCAACCCCCCACCTCTACACCTCCTCTGTACTTTGTCAGTCAGTTGGTCATCTGTTTCCATCCAGTCGGCTTAACAGGCTAACCTACTGCTCTCAGTATTACATGTGTCCTTTACCCTCCATGTGTTTGTTGGCGAAAGTATGAGTGTGTGTGTGCCTGTGAAAACTCTGACATATGGCCTTGCCACTTATTTTACTCCCACTCTAACTACAAGCCCCATGAACCCTTTCACCCCATCGAGCGATGAACATGAACCATTTAGCATTACAATAGACTAACAAGAGCAGGCCTGAACATTCTGTTCCAGTGGCCCTGGCTACTTGCTCCAGAGCTGCCATGCAGCCTGCGCGCCAGCCAATACGACTCAGATGTTCATCGTGCCTTCCAATGTCTTAGCATTTACATTTTTCACTTACATGCAGGAAATATGCTTAATGCATAATTCATTTTGAGTCTTCAGTCTGTTGTTAATGTATTTTTCCTCCTTTTTTCAGGCCACAGAACAGAAAACCAAAGGTGAGTTGTGGTCAACTTTTTTTTAAGAGATGTGCACTCCATATCACCCTAGACATAGCTTGGTGCCTCAAAGTTAATTTCTTCATAAAGTATGCTTTTGCCTGCAAGGTTAAATCTTCCTTTGCTTTGTGCTATAATATACTGCACATGCACTAACACAAATAGAGGTTTCTCCTTACAGGCAAAATTGTACTTAGCCAGATTTGTCTGCAGTGAACCTTGCTATGAGTTTCTTGATCAAGGAGAGTGATTTTGTGGGGTTTTTACATTGTATATCCTCCTAATTAGATGGATAACTGAATAAGCCCAAGCTCGTGCAGGATTTCTTTTTTGCCTGTGAGCCACAATTTGCCTGCTATTCACTGCTGTGTTAGCTGCATATGAAGCATTCTTAGCTTTTATTACGGTAAAACATCTTTTAACTGAAAACATTCAGCGGCAGGCCAGGTGGCCCCTACTACCTGAGCCAAAATGGAGGCCAGGTGCCAGTAGAAGACTAATAAGGAGCACGGGGACAGTGCAGCTGCTCGTCAGGCCTCCCCATGGGCTCCTCAGGCGAGCCTAGGAGGCTAGGGCGGTGAAGAAGAATCTCAGGAGAGAAGAAAAGGGAGTGACAGAGCCACAAAAAATGAACTGAGGCAGAAAGAGTTTTTGCGCAACAGAAAAGTGACAGGCATGAGGAAGGGAGATGAAGAAAGTGCAATAAAAGGAGACTTCTGCAGAGAAGGATGTGCTTAGCTGGCAAGTTTGGAGCTCCTGGTCTTTGTTTGGCAGCTGCAGACCCCCCCCCCCCCCTTCTCTTTGTGTCCATGTGCCAAAGCTCGTAATGACCAGAAAGAGGTGGATAGAGAGTGATGTACAGTCAGTCAGGCCAGCAGCAGGTCTCCTGAAAAGACAGCCTTGTCGAGATGAGGAGGCAGATGGGAGCAGGACTTACGTCTTGGAAGGGATAGGCTGGAGGAAAATCTGATTAGAACTTCTGGTAGACCTTGGTAGCACGGCCTTACTGCAGTTTTAATGGCAGCAAGAAGATGGACAGGTCATTACAAGTGAGTGTCTTTGTGTTCTTGTGCCCAATACTGTGTTCAGGCAAGCGTGTCTGTGTCAGGTTTGTGGCTAATTTTGTTTATCTTAGTCAAAAGGAGTAAGTCGACTTTTGCGTTGTCTTGTGGGTGCATGCAACTGTGAACTCTCTATCGTCAAGGGTCAGCGCCTCAACCTCCCCCTCTCTCCCTGAAGGCTGAGTTAATGAGAGAGTGTAATGTCACCTAGATGCCCCCACCCCCTTTATTCCACCAGTCTGAGTCACCCTCAGCCCCTCACAGCTTGCTGCACTAATGAATGTGATCTGGGTTAGCTTCGTTAGCATGCTCTCCGTCTCTCTCATCCACTTTGTGTTGTTTCACTGCATTTGTAAATTGACCTATATATGCTTTTCTCCCTATCTTCAAACTAGGCCGTGATATGCACAATTATTTTCTCGGCTGCGCCTCAAAACGACAGCGTTATTTTTTTCCATATATAACCTCATTTTACTCAGATTTTTGCTCTCTCGCGTCACATTTGACATTTTGTACCTTGTTCATTGTTTTTAAAGTGCACACTTGTATACTGCACTGTGCCCATGTCCCTAATAGTCTTGTTAGTATTTAACCATGAGATGCTCTCATGGATTGTCTGTGATACTAATGCGGGGTAGACTGGGAGCTGATTAGGAGAACAGGGCTAGTGTGGAGGCTGAAGTAAACAGTCACCCATACGCAGGAGAGCTCCAGGAAGACCCAGAGTGCCATTGTAACACTACACCACCTCCTGCGGCTGGTGTAGGCAGAGAGGCCCAGGCTGCGACCAACAGGAGGAAGGAGTAGAGAGAAAAGGAGCAGGCAGAATGAACTGTTGTGGGTACATGTGTGCAAAGTGTCCCGATTGGGCTACTTGAACATGGTGCCTTTGGTTGATGTGAGAGAGCTGGAAAAGGACAAGAGAGAGTAAGTGAAACAGAGAGAGGCATGTGAAAGTGTGAGAATGCGCTCCAGTTTCCTGTTTGCCGACACAGCTGAGGGGCCCTTTGAAGGATATTTCTACTGGCCCACTTCTGTGACACACGTGCACACACACTGCCAGTCCCCTGACGTGACACGCAAACACACACAAGCACACGAGCATGTGCATATATATCAGTCAGCATACATATACAGTATAAGTGTGTATGTATGCACACACATGGCATATACACACACATAATTCAGCTCCTATAGTTTTACATTGGTGAACACTATTTATGGGTACTATAGACCTCTGACTCACTAACTCCCACTGGGAGTGTTCTGAAGTTCACGAGGAAACACAATTTAAATATGCACACCTAAAAGCATACACATATACACATTTAAACTTACCATGTACACACCCACGTAAGGGCCACTAGCACGTAATGACGCCATCATTCACTCCCAGCTGTGAAATCAGCACTCGGGTCGAGTGTCATTCAACTGTACGGTAGTAGTGGAGATGCTCTGGAGATGCCACAGTTACAGTATAGCTTGATGTCACAGCGGAGCCAAGCCTTGACCAGTATCTTCTGTGCCAGGCAAGCTGTAGCTTATACACGCGTTAACACCTAGTGCCACTAACTGACCCTTCTCAACCCCAACTCCAACCTCGGCCCAAAGATGGAACATGACCACTGAAACCATGGATGCATGGATAGATGCCTTGAGGTAGAAGCTGAAGAAAGGACCAGAGAGAACATAAATGAACATAAAGATCATGAGCATCGCCCCCGTCACAGCCACGGTGTATCACAGCATATAGTACTTCTGCCATCAACAAGCTGTGCAACGGTTAATGTCTCAGGGTTAATGAGCTATTGTTATACTGTTCATGCTATGCATTTTTATCCCTCTCAAAGGTGTGGTGGGGAGGGGGCAACATACACATCAAGGCGCGCATTTACATAGTGCCATAAAAGATAACGTTGTTACTCTAAATTGGTGTCGCTGCTGTAATTTCATAACAGATTAATTTGCCGTTTCGCATTGGCTTAATTACGCCCAGCGCTTTGTGTTGGAGAGTCATAAATTGCGGTGCGATCAGGAGGGAATTTATATCAACGCGCCTCTTGTCACCGTCACCGCCTCTTCTACATATCTTATCCCAAGGAACACAGCTTGAGTGGATGCAGCAGCGATGATGATGAACCACATTTTGAAGTGGGAGGGAGGTAATGGCTGGATTCTGCTCTTGTGGAGAATTATAAATGGTACATATGAGCCTGTCCTCATTAAACATGTCACATTGTTGCACAGTCAGTCACTTTCACCATTTCAATTATCATTAACACTATTGTCAGACGCACTTGGACTTGACAGAAGTTCTTTTCAGGCTACGGCGTATGCCATTGTTTTGAATAGACCTAGTATCTGACCTAAAGAACCAGCTTTTCGAGCCACATAAAAGTGAGGGAGTTAGTCTGTCATGAGCCTTTTTATTATAAAAAAAAAAAAAAAAAACCAAGGTCAGGAAGAGATTACGAGATGTTCTCCCTTAAGATCTGCTTAGTTGGAATAAAATAAAAGATTTTAATCACCTGGTGTCTTGTATAGTAAGCTGTCTGTGACACATTTCCCTAAAGAAAGTGCAGCCTCTTGCAGTTTCAGTATCAAGCCAATATTGCGGTTTTAATCATTTTTGCACTTGCTGCCCTGGTCAGCAAGACAGGACACTCCACGCTCTCTCTCTCGCTCTCTCTCTCTCACACATCATTTCCTCTAAATCATAACAGACAGTGGAATCTGGTCTGCCTGCAGCTGTTGGCACAAAAGGCCAGGGAGAGAGTCCAGGGAAGCTGTCTGTCTGTATCCTCCACCTGTCCTCGGAGAGCAGCAGACATATAGGCCTACCTCCACTCTGTCAGCCGCCTTTGATGGCTACACCACTGTAGGCTAAGAATAGCTTTGGCCAGAAATGCTTATGAAAAGACAAGATCGATTGTTGGGAGGTGAGAGCGATTGGTATTGACTTACAGTATACCACTCAGGTGTGTCATTGTCCGACACCATTCAGACACTGAGTTGCCGTTTGATAAATGTTTTGGCCTATACAGCCTTGTGTCCTTTGCAATGTGCCGTCAGACATGAAGTGCGTTCACAGAGCATTTTTTGTGCATGTTGAATGTGATGCGGCCAGGGAGAGTTTTCCCTCTTAACTACAGCATCATATTTATTCACTCCTAATTAAGCCCTGTAATCTCTTCTGTCTCTTCTGAGGCCCACTGCTCACATGGTAGGGCCCAGAGGAGGGGGGTGGGGGGTGGATAACCCAAAGACATGCCCCCTTTCCTCGCTCCTGTTTGGTACAGTCCTCTTTCCACCACCTCGTCTTTGATAGCTATCTGATAAGGATCTACAGTAATTTCCAATGTTTTCCTGATATTTCTGTACATGATTGGAGGACAAAATAAAGCATTATACTTGCATATAAGCTTTTAGATCAACTTATTAATGTAGGTAGCATTTTCACCTGTGTGATCAGTATTATTTACAACGATGCAAACCCAGCTGTACCATACTTTCAACATACAGTGCGCCAAAGCGATGCTGTGCATCATAGAGAACTCCTAAATATTGGATGCGCAAATCAAGGCGCTTATTTGCTAAACAAAAGCAGTGTATTAGGATGCATCTCTGTTTTGGAGTTGTGATCAGTGCAAGTAGTTAGATCTGCATCCTCCAGATTAGGTTTTGTTTTAGTTCTCAGCTGTACTTCATCCTATCACAGGGTTTATACAGCACATGTCACTATACTGTCAGTTGTTATTAAGGGATGTGGACAGTCCTACAGCCCTACTGAGCATGGCCATTATTGGATCGAGCAGCAGCGGCTGAAGCCAGCCGGCCTGTCCGTCAGGCGTCCGTCACGCTGAGCAACAGCAGCCCTGTTGAGAGCAGCGAGATGTTCTTGAGGTAGTTTGTAAACGCTCCATTCAGGCCTTAACTGGGCCGATTAAAGGCTCAGCTATGGAAAGCCTATAATCACTCACAAACTGAAAGTGTGTATGCGTATCTATGTGCGCACTCCACCCGAGAGCAAGACGACCCACTTTGATGAATGGAAAGCACAGTCAGCATGGTGCTATTATTAACGCTGTAGGTAGCGGTGCACTGATAGTATTGGGATTGGTGCTGATCCATCTCCCAAGTGCTTGTACTCTGATCGGCAAATGAAGCTGTCCCCATATCGTTACTTTAATGAAATGCACTTTGCTGCAATATTAAACTTTTCCAGTAGGAGGAAAATGTCTCCTGACATGTAAATGCTGAAATGCTGCTATCTGTGAAGTTCATGGTCATAGTACAGGCTAAATACCTGTTTTAATACCATGCTGTTCCTCATCTGTTAACCTATTCTGAAGGTTTTTGAGAGTAAGCTACAGTATATCCTCTAGCCCAGGGGTTCTCAATGTGGGGTCCGGGGACCACAACTGGTCCTTGAGGGGATTCCAAGGGCTCCCCAGCAAATTGATGAATTGTTAAACTCAGCATTATTTCATTTACAAGAAGCACAATTAGAGAATGCAGAAGAATGACTATTTTGATCATAGTTTCTCTGTTCTACTTACAATACAGATAGTCTTGGAATTCTGGACAAAATCATATCTAACAGTAAAAATATTCTCAGATTTGGGTCCAAGAGATAAAATCTCATCAAGTGGGGGTCTGTGGCCCTAATGTGGACTATATTTGGGGTCCTTGATGTGAAAAAGGTTGAGAATAACTGCTCTAGCCTATGTATTGTAGCCTATTTTCTATGTATTGTCAGTTTTATTTGAGGATTGTCAATGGTCAATTCATAATTTGATCAAATAATGAATAAACACAATTGATGCACTTGTTGCGGTAACTGTTTTACAATAGACCAACACTAGGCAGCATGAATGACTGCAAATTGTATCGGCCAGTCTCCTTAATAAAGTACTAAGTACTCGTATTGGTCCTGAACAGTTGGTATCTATGCACCTCTACTTGTAGAACTCGCAGACAGTAGGATCCTTCAGCTTCAAAGGCATGTGGCCTGTTTTTCAGCTTTTACCTGAGAGGGAGAGTGAGGGAGAGCGCTGTTGGCTGTCAACGCTCTCCACCCTCTCCTCTTCCACCTACCTTCAACTCTCTCATCTCTCCCCAGACACACACACCTCCCCACCGCCCCCCCCCAGGTCTTTAACAGTCAGGCCAGCATGCTATCATCTTCTCCATCAGAAAATTAAGAGCTCCTTTAAAGTGGAAAATGGGATATCTTCCTCAGCGTGAAGCACACACAGCCCCAAGGCCACGGTTTGATGTGCGTCTTTGATGAACTGGGAATTCTCCAGTGCGCTCACACAGCTGAGGACTGTGTTTTTGCAAATAGGCTGTCATAGAGAGTGAGTCTGATCTCTTTTCCCTCTGTCTATTGCACCTTTTATCTTCAGAGCGCTGCGTTGTGAGACTCCTGCTTAATAAACCACACCTTGCGGGTGCCAGAGGCATTTTCTTGGGGCTTTTTTGTTTGCTTGTTTTTGTTTTGTTAGATCAAGATTGTATTAAAGGCTGAGCGGCATCTCAGTCTCTCTTATACTCGCATATCCTCACTACAGTTACACTGGTGTATGGTTTCACTATAGATACAGAAGCAACAGCGATTGTAGCAAATTCCAATGATTAACAGCAAAATTACCCCCTTCCCAGGCCAGATCTAAATTACGGTTCTCAATCACACTTAAGCTTATTTCAACATCATCATTGTTGTTATGGGAACCTTTTACTGGAATGCGTCAATCACAGTGTAAAATGATGTTGCTGAAACTGCAGGATAATTGTCATTCTCTTGAAAAGAAAAATTCAAGGCAGTGTAGCGTACTATAGGCAAATCGTCTTCTAATTGTAAGAGGATTTTGGCCCAAGCTGGTTTCAGGCAGCGAGACTCGTGCTCACAGTGGAGCGCGCAAGGGGGTGGAGACTGTCTTACACATGCACACACACACACGCACACCATTCTCTTCATCACTCACCCTCCCCGCTCCTTCCTTCTGTACCTCGTCTCTCTCTCTCTCTCTCTCTCTCTCTCTCTCTCTCTCTCTCTCTCTCTCTCTCTCTCTCTCTCTCCTCTCTCTCTCTCTCTCTCTCTCTCTCTCTTCTCTCTCTCTCTCTCTCTCTCTCTCTCTCTCTCTCTCTCCTTCCCCCCTTTCACGCTCCCTCCCTCTCCCCTGTGATTGGCTGAGAGAGCTGCCAGGCAGCTTCCCCTTCCCCCAAGCTTCCAGAAGAATTGACGTCACACACAGAGTCCCGACTGTATAACGATCGCTTCCATAACTATTATTACACATAGAGCCCCAGCCACGAAATACTCTCCTCTTTTTTTTTAAAGAGGAAATCACCTCTTAGAATCAGCAGGGAGAATTGGCCAGGAATTATTGTGTCCATCTGCCGCCCCTAATACAGTAATAATGACCAGGGGATGATAGGGAGACTGCGATGGATGAAGGAGAAAGGGAGAGGAGAGCAAAGGAAGGCGGGGAGGGATGAAGGGCAAGAAAGGAGAGGAAATGGAGCAGATGTAGAGAAATCCGATGAGAGGCGAGCTCCAGCTCAAGAGCTTTCCCCCTGATTCCTGTGCTGCAGGCAGAGAGATAGACACAGACAGGCTTGGGTGAAACTGGAGCAGACCGTGCAGTCAATGGTTTCAGCCCACAGAGGGGCTACACTGCTAGGGCCAGGATTACACAGACCCCCCCCCTCTACACCACACACAGACACACAGACACACAGAAAAAGGAAGAGAATCAGAAAGAACTCGTTGTGATATTATGTGCGTGAACATGTCCGTCAGTGTGTGCGTGGCCGTGTGACTGTATGTTCCACGACACCATCCTGTCCACTCCCCTCAGTGTGGGCCTCAGCATTACATAACTCTGTGTGTGTGTGTGTGCGTGTGTGTGTGTTGGGCTGCACGCATGTGTGCGAATTGTTCAACGCTTCACTGCACACGCTTGGGATGGCCGCCAATGGCGAAGCACCGCTCTTTATAACTCATTTAGGTCACACAAAGATTTTTTTTTTTTGGGTCGCTGGTTTTGCAGTTTTTTTGCTGTCCTTTCCCCCCTATATTTTATTACTAGTAAGACCTCAAATGCTATTTTGGCTCGGTGTACATTCTGTCCAATCAGCTGATGTTTGGGTCTGTGGTTCTAGTTCCCTGTATGTGTATGTTAGAGACACTTTTGTTTTATGTCTTGTTTACATTCTAGTTTACCACATGCTAAGTCTATTATGTAATGCAATGTACCGAGGCGATTATCCAGTGTGCTTTCTCCCATAATGCACCTCACCCAGCAGCGGCTCTGTGACCTCAAGCTGGTCATCCTGTTGGACTTAGTGGTGACCTGTGACCCCCTAGCACTTCCATATTCAACCTGAATATATTGGCCTGCCAAGTTAGCCAGCAGGGACTTTACTCTTTACTGCTCTGGCTTCTTTTTAGCATTGTTTACAAAACAGCCACATTTGAATGCAGCTTGTTTTTATGTGTGCTGGGTATTAAAAATTGTACTTAAGATGTTTTAGTTTGAAAACAAACCTGTGCTTCAAATGGGGTTTCTGTATTCGTACTGCAACAATAGGAGCCATGACTAGTGCTTCTCCCAAGCCTCTGTTGAGCTGCAGTCTTAGAAAAAAGATGTTCAGTGGACACAGACCCTAAGCCCTGCAGAGACCGTGGGAAATGGCTGGTCAGAGCCAAGGTGTGTGTGTGTGTGTGTGAGGAGAGAGAGAGGGAGAGCGAGAGAGAGAGAGAAATAACTCTCACAGTCTGTTGCTAGG
>NW_027281393.1:0-50032 GCF_046629955.1 Centroberyx affinis
TGCATCTCATCTCTCGCTCTCCCAATCTTTGCTGTCGTTCTGTACTTGAATTTGTCTTATGTCTGTTTTTGCCTTTTTAACTAATCTTAAAATAATCTGACCAACCGGATCATGTGTTTGGATGTTAAACCTCCCAGTCCATCCGTCTGTTTCCTCCTGCAGCTCTTCAGTCTGTCGGTCTGTGTGTCGGCTCCTGCTGCACCAACTACTCTGTCTGCTTCTCTTCTTCTCTCCTGCAGCAGGTCTCTCCTCTCCTGCAGCAGGTCTCTCCTCTCCTGCAGCAGGTCTCTCCTCTCCTACAGCAGGTCTCTCTTCTCTCCTGCAGCAGGTCTCTTATTCTCTCCTGCAGCAGGTCTCTCCTCTCCTGCAGCAGGTCTCTCCTTCTCTCCTGCAGCAGGTCTCTTCTTCTCTCCTGCAGCAGGTCTCTCCTCTCCTACAGCAGGTCTCTTCTTCTCTCCTGCAGCAGGTCTCTTATTCTCTCCTGCAGCAGGTCTCTCCTCTCCTGCAGCAGGTCTCTCCTTCTCTCCTGCAGCAGGTCTCTCTTCTCTCCTGCAGCAGGTCTCTTCTTCTCTCCTGCAGCAGGTCTCTCTTCTCTCCTGCAGCAGGTCTCTCTTCTCTCCTGCAGCAGGTCTCTCCTCTCCTGCAGCAGGTCTCTCTTCTCTCCTGCAGCAGGTCTCTTCTTCTCTCCTGCAGCAGGTCTCTCCTCTCCTGCAGCAGGTCTCTCCTCTCCTGCAGCAGGTCTCTCCTCTCCTGCAGCAGGTCTCTTCTTCTCTCCTGCAGCAGGTCTCTTCTTCTCTCCTGCAGCAGGTCTCTCCTCTCCTGCAGCAGGTCTCTCCTCTCCTGCAGCAGGTCTCTCTTCTCTCCTGCAGCAGGTCTCTCTTCTCTCCTCACATCCTGCAGAGGAAAACCTCAAAGTTCAGCTGCATCATCTGACTGCAATAAACTGTTGACTTACAGAGAGAAACTCGGGGCTGAATTGTTCCTTTGCAGGCAAACAACTGCATGTAATGTATTGTGACAATTCATTGATCCCTGTAGGGAAATCCCCCCCCCCCCCCCTCCACAGGTCAGAGGTCACGGTCAGATACAGAACAGAAACCCTGCAGCTGGAGGGACTCAGTGTTTTGCTCGAGGGAACTTCAGCAGGTCGGACGCTTGCCAGATCCTGTTGTTCTGTATCTGTCAGTCTGTTCTGTTCTGTGGATTATCTGTCAGTTTGATCTGCACCAGGATCACCAAGATTAATTCTGACACTTTCTACACTCACTGGCCCTCATTTATGAAACGAACATACGACAGAAAACTGGGCGTACGGTCATTTCCACGCAAAGCTCGGCATTTATCAATTTGGACGTGAGCGGAGCTACGATCAAATCTCACGTCAAGTCTCAACTCCTGTAGCAAGTTCTGGAGTCAGCTGGACTTGGTGCAGCAGAGGAAATCCGGCTGAGTCGGAGAATTGTTATTAGACCATATATTCTGACTGGCATCTAAGCATATGCAGCCACATATTCATCACTTAAAAATATGTAGCCTATGGCAAAATATTCTATTTTGTAAAGGCCTACATCGACTATGTGTCATACAGCCTATCCCTAACATAAATAGGTATTTTCATATTGTTTGCAATTAACGGTGTTAACAGTTTTCTGGTGATTAATTAAGATTAATTTCTCTTTCATTTTGAGGTACTACTGGTTTGAGGTCTGACCATTTTTTCTTCACCTAAATGTAAAGAATTGCGATATAAGCTTTATATTAGGCTACTATTATATATATATAGGCTATAAATATCACGGATGTATAAATTAAATATTCAAACCTCAGCTGGAGTTCGATTGTTGATCTCTGTTGACCGCAGCAGTGATTTCTTTCCATGCTGCATTTTCCGACTTCCTTTGATGACTTTTCAGGCCAAATAGAACTAATTGGGTCAATTGGACTTCAGACGTTAGAGTTTCTATTTGGAGGTCGGAGAAGTTTCTCTTCTTGGACGTATTACGCCTCTCCATGTGGTAAACTCTGGGGGCGTGGCCTCTGAACCGAGAATATTTAGGGGCGTGATATTTAAATGAGGATTGTTTTCAGCCTCCACATTTATCAACGCCCGATCGTTCTGACGCTGTGATCGGTGAGATACGAACGTTTCATGAATCACAGGTGAACCCTGACGTGTCCTGAGATGATTTCTGCGCTCGGATCTGCGCTGGTTTCTACGGTAGATTGATAAATGAGGGCCAGTGTGTTTGTAATTAAACAGATTCTGAAGTGAAATGCAGCAAGTCTTCTGGGTTGTGTGGTGAAGTCCTGCCTCTCTGCCTCTGTCCCGGCCGCTCAGTCTGTCTTTAATCAAAAGGTCTTTCTTCTCACTCAAAGGTAAAAGGAGAAAAATAAGTTGTGTGAGAGGCAATTGTCCGTTGGCCATCTAATCTCCGTACGCTGCCTGCAATCCACCTGTGTTTTAAAGCTGTGAGATGTTAACCATGTCAGGTTAATCCTCAGAGTCCTGAGAAGGCGGCCTTTCTCCCGGAGAGACGGCAGGAATGCGGTGTCCTTTTCCCGATTCGGAGCTCCGGCGGATCAAACGCCCCTCCCCCCCCCGGGCCGGAACAAGGCGGCTCTGTTCGGGGGAACCACAAGGGCATCGGCTTCGCCGCCGGGAAACCGGATCCGCCGGGCCGGCAGAGCCATCCAGACACTTTCCCCCGGATCGCTTTCCCCCTGAAGCCGGAGCCTCGTCCCGCGCTAAGCGGGCGCGATGTAATTAGGTCCGAGACACAAAGACCCCACACTCCGCTCAGAGGGGCGGGGCGTCTCCGGGACTCATTAGGAGATCACAGATTAGATAGCGGGGGTCTAGGATGTCCCGCGCCCGGCTCCCCACCTGCCGACAGGTGAGCCCCCCCCCCCCCTCCCCCCGTCTCATTACCTGGCCCTGAGCAGAGGTCGGCGTCCCTCGGGAGCGGCTAATGGATGTAACGAAGGGGCGGGCGAGCGGTTAGCGGGGGTCGAGTTTCGGCGAAGGCGAGGGTCGGCGAGTTCCCCGGGGGCCGACCCCCGGCTTCCTGAGAGGAAGGAGGGGAAAGGGCGGCGGGATGAAAGTAGAGATGAACGATGTTATTGGACGATGATCGACCCCCCCACGCCCCCCCCCCCCCCCTCAATCTATGAACACTTCACTCTGAAAATTGAGACAGATATAAATGATAGTTGATCCAGGATTTGACATTGTGGATACAATTCCATTTCTATATTTGGGGTGGGGGTAATTCTCTGAACGTGTGTGTGTGTGTGTGTGTGTGTGTGTGTGTGTGTGTGTGTGTGTGCTGGGGTTCAGGGTCATTGGAAATGAGTTGAGTTTGACAAAGCACTATTGACGCTGACAGGGAAACTATTTAGAAAGTGTCAGATCGCGGCGCTCGTTCGTCAGCCGCCGCCTGCCAACACTTCTGACGTCACGGCGCTTTGGATAAAAGGAAATGAAACCTGCCAACAGCGTTTTAACAGATTTTGTGTCAGGTTTGCAAATCACACACACAACTCAGCAGCAGCTCCACAGTGAGCACAAACAGCAGAATGAGACACTTTCCAAACCTGTCCACATATGGTAATGATATATTTGATAATAGACACTGGAGACGGAAAAGAGTTTCATTCCAAGACTCCATTTGAAAAGAAAAAAAAGACATTTACGCTACAAAAAGACTGCGTGAAAGCAAAGTGTATTATGGGTTATTAAAGGCATGTGTCATCTCAACACCTGCGCTTTCAAAATAGTTTCTGTTTTTCAGGAGAGAATTACGTGTGTTTGAAGTGTCGGCTGATGAATTTCAGGCAGCATGTTTTTCATAATCGATATGAAGCGTTTTGGAATGAAAACCTTCAGAAGCCAAGGCCGGGTTTCAGGTTCCAGGTTCCAGGGGAGGAGGGGAGGAGGAGGAGGAGGAGGGAGGAGGAGGAGGGAGGAGGGGGGGATGGACAGTTAGTGCTCAGTAATATTGGCTGATGAATTTCAGGCAGCATGTTTTTTAAAATCGATATGAAGTGTTTTGGAATGAAAACCTTCAAAAGCCAAGGCCAGGTTTCAGGTTCCAGGGGAGGAGGGAGGAGGAGGGGGGAGGAGGAGGAGGAGGAGAAGGGGGGGAGGGAGGGAGGAGAGGGGAGGAGGGAGGAGGAGGGAGGGAGGAGGGGGGGGGGAGGGGGGGAGGAGAGGAGGAGGGGAGGAGAGAGAAGGAGGGAGGGAGGGGAGGGAGGGGCGATAAAAAAGAGATGTAGTGATAATTAAAACAAGCTGAGGATCATCACATGGCAAACAACGACCAGTAGAAACAAAAAAAAAACAATCCTACTTTCAGAAAAGCGTTAATTATACCACACAATCTATCTGCATATAGACAATGCATTACACATCTTAAATTCAGTGTCAAATGTTCATAGTAGTGTTTTATCCTTTTATCCTTAAAAGACTCTATCTTCAAATAACCAGCAGCAGTTACTACGATGTAGAGTTTGATTGAATCTATATATCCATCTAATTAAATTTATACCAAAATGTTTCTTAAAATCTGAATAACGAGCTCTATGTAGGAAAAGTGAGAGAAATGAATAGAATAGAAACAACAATAGAAGAACAAAAGAAACAAAAATCAATCCTTATCCATTCATGGTATACTGTGACGTATACCATGAATGAATCTATCTATCTATCTATCTATCTATCTATCTATCTATCTATCTATCTATCCTGATCTGAACTGGATTCCTGATGTGAACTGTCAGCAACATGGAGTGTGTTTCAGAGTTCGGACTCATCTCATTACATATTAATGCTCAGGAGTTAATGTATGCGCACTGTGACTTTATATCAGCACAGTGTGTAAATGTGTTAATCTGAGGTTTGGAGGCTTTACCCTGCACTTCGTCTCTGACACCATGAACTGGCAGCAGTGGCTCTGTAGTTACAATCTAATCCCCTCCCCCCCGCCCTCGACCCCCCCCCACCCCCCCTCCACCCCCCACCCCCCACCGGTCAGATCGCTGCCCAGGTCGAGCTCATTTAAAACTTTCTGACACTGGCAGGAGTGACAGCTGAGCAAAAAGCCAAAGCTTCTCCCTTCTCCTCGGCTCAGGCTAAATGGAGCGCTTGTCAAAAGCCTGTCAGGTCGGGCAAAACTGCAACGGCTACGCTTCTGAAATTCACACCCTGCAGCCAGAGAGAGAGAGAGAGAGAGAGAGAGAGAGAGAGAGAGAGAGAGAGAGAGAGAGAGAGAGAGAGAGAGAGAGAGAAAGAAAGAGAGAGAGAGAGGGTTGGGGAGCAAAGGAATTGATGATGAAATGAGTTTTTGAATATAGAGTGAGTCCCTTTAAACCTAATTCCTCTTGGTCTTGCCCCAGAAATACAGATCTGACATATTGTAGAAAAAAAATCAAGGCCAATCAAATCAGACCATCAAATCCTGTCGAATAGGGAGAGAGAGAAAGAGAGAGAGAGAGAGAGAGGGAGAGAGAGAGAGAGAGAGAGAGGGAAGTTGTCCAAAATGTGAACGTATTTAGCGGCGAGACAAAGCAAAGTGTTCCTCTCATTACCTCTGGTTTTGTGTTAATGAATCTGTGTGATCAGCAGAATGCAGCAGGCAGGCCGCGTCTCGCATAATCTTTAACTTTGTATGTTTCATTTGCTAATTAGCATTGACTGATGTCTCGCAGCGCTGCGGCGACACTGTGAGCGGACGGATCGATGCGTCCCCGGTGCCAGGGGGAAGCCGGCCCTGCAGCTCCACCTCCAGCAGGCAGGAGGCTGTGTGTTAGGAGCTCAGTCTGCTGGGATCTTCTGTCAATTAACTTCTTCTCCCATATTGACAGGTTCCTGATTCTGATTGGATGTTATCAGAAGGAGCCTGGATGACACTCAGTCCGCAGGTTTACAGCTTCAGCCTCGCTCCGACCTGCAGAGCGCTCAGAGAGGAAGCTCCGGAAACACACAAGAGGTTCATTAGGTTTATTAAAGCTCCATATTCCACCTGTCCAGAGTTTTATTTAGTGCCTTTCTGTCCATTCAAAGCTGTGTGTGTGGTGTCATGAACCAAAAACACTCTCAATCCATTTCTCCACGTTCATTTTACAGCATCTCTCTGAGCCTTACCAAGAACAGGCCGTTTCTGTCTCCGTGTCTTTAAGGCTCATTAATATTAAAGACCCTCCGTTCCAATCGGCCCGGCGGCTACAGGTAGGGAAAACTCCCGGTAATAAACAACGACAACCGCTCAACCGCTTTGAAAAAAACACTTTGTTAGTCTATTATTTCTTACAAAAATGATAATGAGCGAACCTTTGTGACGTCACAAAGTGACTGAAGTCCAAACGGCTCGTTTAGAGGCTCGCTGCACTAATATGGATTGTGTGGATTTAGTTTTGATACTTTCACCATGTTTAGATAGACCATCCAACTCCTTTATCACCACAGAGGAAGAGGAGTCCTGCTTTACATGATGTGGAGCTTTAATGGTCCAGTTTTGATGGTTTTGTTCCTGCTCAAATGCTGCAAACTGGCCTGATTGGACGGATTTCAGTCATTCTTCAGTGAGAGAGCCAATCAGGACTGAGTTCAGTTGCGTCCATTTACTGAACCGTGAGCAAAACCTGAAGCTAACCTGAAGCTAACCTGAAGCTAACTGTTTCAGCTGCTAAACAGAAGCGTTAGCTAACCTGCTCATGTGGAAATGTCCAGAACAATTCCTGCTGCTGGACCAGAATCCTTTACTGGAGGAACCTGATCTGAACTGGATTCCTGATCTGAACTGGATGCCTAATCTTAACTGGATTCCTGATCTGAACTGGATTCTGATCTGAACTGGATTCCTGTCAGCAACATGGAGTCTGTTTCAGAGTTCAGGTTCAGGTCTGTATTGTGCAGTCGGGTAAGAAG
Organism: Centroberyx affinis; assembly: GCF_046629955.1. NCBI lineage: Eukaryota > Metazoa > Chordata > Actinopteri > Beryciformes > Berycidae > Centroberyx > Centroberyx affinis. The sequence continues at coordinate 6,926 of NW_027281393.1, forward strand.
TGACCGCCGGCTCGTCCGTCTTGTCTGTGGCTGGTGCTTCAGCTTCTGCAGCTGAATCATTATCATTTGTACGTTCTTGTCTAAAAACCTGTTTGTCAGGTGAAGGAGTGGAAGCTGCTCGTGTTTCTGCTTCCTGAAGATACAAAAGTTTGTTTCGTGCTTCGCCAACTCCTCAACAACATCTCACACATAATGCAAATATAACTCCATGGTACCAGAGTCATGTTGGAGAAAACTGTTGATGGCTTTCTTGTTTTCTCTCTCTCTCCCTCCCTCCGTCTCTCTCTCTCTCCCTCAGTCTCTCTCTCTCTTTCTCTCTCTCCCTCAGTCTCTCTCTCTCTCTCTCCCTCCCTCCGTCTCTCTCTCTCTCTCTCTCTCCCCGTCTCTCTCTCTCTCTCCCTCCCTCCGTCTCCTCTCTCTCTCTCTCTCTCCCTCCATCTCTCTCTCTCTCTCCCTCTGTCTTACTCTCTCTCTCTCTCTCTCTCTCTCCCTCCCTCCGTCTCTCTCTCTCTCCCTCTCCCTCTCTCTCCCACTTTGCATTAATTCCACCATTAGATTCGCTTGGTACCACCAGAGCTTGTAGGCAATAAAACACATTGTTAAAGTGACATGTAATTACCCAGCCTCTCTTTTGACTAATTAAGTCAGTGCTGCCTATTATGTGGAAATGTATAAGGAAGTCAGGTGATCAATAATAGTGAAGGATAAAGACAAGCTAATTTCTCAACGCTCGGCTCGCTGATTCCTGCAGTTTCCCGGCCGCTCTGTTTGTTTTGGCTGCAGGCTGCACGGTGGCGGTGGCGGCGGTGGCGGCGGCGGCGGCGGCGGCCGGTCTGCAGCCGCAGAGCCGAGCGTGTCGGACACAACGATGTTCAGCTGCAATAAAACAAGCTCCTTTTAATTCATGCTGCCACAACTGCCAGTCATGTTGATGGGAGCGGGATTATAGCTCAAATCGCATTTGCAAATATATTTTATGGTTTGTTTTCCGCCTACGTCGGCGCCAGGTGGGTGGGGTTTAGCAAATAGGACAACTGTGTGGTTTACACAGGAAAGTAACAGGGAAGCATTAATCATTAAATATTATCATGTATTAATAACTGATTAATTGGGTATACCTTTTGTCTTTCACAGCTACATCGTTTGGTCCGGACTTTACGAAGGTTTTGCTGAGCTGGATCGTGTCGACCGGTCTGCGGTCGTCACGCCGACTCGACCGCAGACCCAAACTTTCACCAAAGATTCACCAAAACTCGTCAGTCTTGGTCTTCTTCTGTTTGGACCGAGGTGCGGATCGTTTCTGCTGTGAAATCTATTTGGATAAAGTCGGACCCGAAGAGAGGAACCGGCGACACGTTCTCAGCGTTCTGCCGGTTCAGCGGGTCGTTCGGTTGTTTTTAGAAAAATGACAGCAAAGAGGAAAGAGTTCACGTCGGCAGCTCGGTCGCTGTTGTAACCGCCGAGCCGGTAGAGATTCTGTTACTTTTTTCCTCCGTGGTCGGTCAGGAGTCACGGTGATTTCTTCAGTGCGAAACGGCAAACCTGCCGGAAAGCTCGATATTGGACGAAAACGAACGTATATAAACTCAGCTAATAGACAGACTATTGACAGAGGAATCCTTCTGTCTTGACAATATTCTCCCAAGTTATTTGACTCGTCATTATACAGATTTCAAACCTTTAAATCTCTCCAGCTACAGAGGAACCTACCAGCTGCTCCAGAGGAAGAAGCTCTGAAGAGGATTTCGTCGTCGTCAAAATAAAAGTCCCCCAGAATACGACAGGCTCGGTCAGTGGCAAGGTGAAGCATTATAATGTGAGAACGCCTCTGAGTGCCATGTTAATTTATTTTTTTTTGTTCTGCCACCAAATTATCTGTCCAATATGTCGGATATTGGCTCAGTCAGTGTGAAACCAACCGGATCAATACAATGAAACAAACCGATGAACTCTGGTTCAGACTTAAAGGAGGATTATAGTGAGAAAAGCCCTAAAACAAACTCACCTGAAACTGAGTCTTCGTGTTAAAGCTCAGTGCCTGATAACTCTTAATATGATATGATATAATGATGTGATATAATTTGTCTCTGATGGAAGTTCATTCATTTTAAATGGGAATCTGCAGGTGTTGCACGTATTGGATTCATTCTACTCATATTGATTATACATGCGGGAGCTAAAGTAAATTGTTTTTTAATGAGGTTTTCATTTAAATGAGTAAATGTTGCAATAAAAATTCATGTACTATACTATAATATTTGATACGGATTATAATATTGTTATCAATAATACTATATAAATGATTAAATACTATAAAACAGTTTCCTCTCTGAGCCACAGGCTGCTTGTGTTGAACCACACAGACAGTTTGACCAACATGAAGATCACAAGCAGCTGGAAATGTAAATGTTCCAAACAGGTAAACGGTCCGATCAGGATGGGATTTTCCCGGCGGGTCCGGCTCCGGTCCGGCACGCCGCCCGGCTGCGGCTCCGAGCCGGAGAGAGTCTGAGCCGCCGGGAGAAAATAAAGCTCCTGATAATTCACAGGAGGAGATAGAGAGAATGGGCAGAATGAGGCGAAGAAAAGGAAAAGAAAATTGATGGGAGGAAGGCAGCATAAACACAACGGACGCTCCCCCTCCATCTCAAATGAAAATCCAATTTCAAAAGGCTTGTGGAGTTTATGGGGAAAAAAGCAAACAAAAAGAGGAGCAAAAATTGGCTAGATAGCTGGGAACACTAGCGAAGATGAGCTGCCGCAAAAGGCATTGCAAATCCTAAGGGCCTAAGGAGAGACAATGATCTTCAATTACCAGCTGTTCTGTTCTCAATTTTAGACAAGCGCAAAAAAGAAGGGTGGGAGGAGAGAGGGAGGATGTGGAGAGAGATATTAGAGAGGGAAAGAGGAGAGAAAAAAACAGAGTTGAAGGGGAAGACAGACAAGGAAATAAAGAGGAGGGAGGAATCACAGCGAGCGGCGAGGAGGGAGAGGAGAGATAAAGAGATAGAAACAGAAATAGAGAGAGTAACAGAGCAGCAGGCGGGCGGACATTATAATTTTATTCACTGTTTTTCCATTAGAGGAGACTCTTCCTCTCCTCCTTCCTCTCTCCGGCCGGACGTGTCCTCAGACCGTGTGCAGATCATATCATCTGTAAACAGGTTTTTCTCACCGTCTTCCGCTCGCTGGCAGGAGAGTTTTGTCGTCTCCCGCCGCTCCGCTCCTCCTTTGCAATTCAAAGCGAGCGACCAGAACAGATCTGTCCAGAACAGATCTGACCGGAACAGATCTGACCGGAACAGATCTGTCCGGAACAGGTCTGACCGGAACAGATCTGTTCTGGACAGATCTGACCGGAACAGATCTGTCCAGAACAGGTCTGACCAGAACAGATCTGTCCAGAACAGGTCTGACCAGAACAGGTCTGTCCAGAACAGGTCTGTCCAGAACAGGTCTGACCACAACAGGTCTGTCCAGAACAGATCTGTCCAGAACAGGTCTGACCAGAACAGGTCTGTCCAGAACAGGTCTGACCAGAACAGGTCTGTCCAGAACAGGTCTGTCCAGAACAGGTCTGACCAGAACAGGTCTGACCAGAACAGGTCTGTCCAGAACAGATCTGACCAGAACAGGTCTGACCAGAACAGGTCTGTCCAGAACAGGTCTGTCCAGAACAGATCTGACCAGAACAGGTCTGACCAGAACAGGTCTGACCAGAACAGGTCTGTCCAGAACAGATCTGACCAGAACAGGTCTGACCAGAACAGGTCTGACCAGAACAGATCTGACCAGAACAGGTCTGACCAGAACAGGTCTGACCAGAACAGGTCTGTCCAGAACAGGTCTGTCCAGAACAGGTCTGACCAGAACAGATCTGAGTACACAGACTGAACAGAGACAGCGGCGGCCAGGCGAAGCGTTGGGAAAACAGAGCGCCGCCTGATTCAACATCCTGTTTTCAGGCCGGCGCCGCAAACAAAAGACTTCAGTTACATAACGCCGGCTAAATAAAATTATTGATTTATTTTGCTAATGTTTGGATCGGTCGTGTCGCAGATACGCATCGGAGGAGCTGGGAAGCAGAGTCAGAGAAGAGAGGAAATCCTCAAGACAGCCTTTGTTTTTAAAAACCCTACAAAGCACAACCATTATTTCATAAATCTGAAATGTTCCCTTTAAGAAATGTATGGTTGTATAAAATATTTTCCTACTAAAGTGTTTAAATCAAAGTGACGCAACACAAAGATTCAGACGACACCGAAAGAAATCTTGATTGAGGAAAGAGGCGTTTGAGGCCAGAACTCAGAACTGGATGAAATTTGCAAAATCCACTGTCATGTGTTTGTGTCTGTTCATATCCTGACACCGGACCAGCATCTCTTCACAGTTATCAATTATACATCAGAAATGTAAAGAGACGACATGACAGTTGTTGCTTGTCTAAGCAAGAGAAGAGAAGCAGCAGGCGTCTGTGGTGAATTCAGTCTGTAACTCCAACAGAAAAGGTTAATCCACCACAGAATGCAAAACAAGCCCCTGTATATCTGTTTTTTTTTTATATATATATACAGTATACGGATATTATTTATGTCAGAGACAGCGCTTAATTTATAAATGATGTCAATGTGGAGGGAAAAGGTTCCGGAACATATCAAGACAACAAGTACATTGGAGGCACAGTGGTGCTCAGTGCAGCCACACAGCTTACTGTAGACCAACAGCCTGAACATTACTAAATGACCGACTATATGACCTTAGAGCTCCAACTACTGGGGACCTATAACAATATTTGATTATTGCATAGGCTACAAAATGCTCATTTTTACAAACCTGCCCTTCAAGTAGTAGACTAAAGATATAACTGCACTGTGAACAACATAAACATGCCCACATAGGCTGCTATGAGACATCCTGATCATACATAAAGGAAACTGCAATGGCTTCAACCATTTACCAGAGACATTCTGGTTTGAGTAGTTACTCATCAATATTCAACACAAATACTTTAATAAGATATCGATTTTGAACGTTGGAAACAATGTCAGCGAATAATGCAGTAAAACGTGTCGTGGTGCAGCTGGAAGTCGGCCTGACTGAGACTCAGCTGGACCAAGCTGGTTTTGAAAAGCCCACAGTGATGTGGCTCACAGTGATGTGGCTCACAGTGATGTGGCTCACAGCCCTTCACTCAACCACTTCTCATGTTATCACCAATTACTTCTGGACACTCAACATAATGTGCACAATTGCCCGCATATTTTACTGTGGGACTTATAGGTCCGCACTCCAGAAAAAATCTGTTTCGCAGTCATCTATGCAAATATGAATTTCGATTGTCCCAGCAGAGACCTAATAGATTACAGAATATGCTAACACATTTACAAAAAAAAAAAAAAAAAATCATGCTTACCTCGTCTAATTTTCCACAATAGTCCACACAGCGGACTTATAGACAGCAAATTCAACTTTTGGCCATGAAGCTGTCTGAAGTTTACCAGAACACACTCAGCAGAGCAGCCACTCATGTGAAGGGATCACTCTGCACTTGTTGTTACTTTCTAATATGGTAATCATCTGTCTTCATATGCAAATGAGACAGGTTTTTGGAAGGGAGGGGAAAGGAAAGAAGAGTCAACTATTGGGAGAATTAACATGGCAGACAGAAAAAAAACAAACATTTCATGCCACCAGGTGCCGGGTCCACGGTTTTGGACTACCTGCATTCCGGTACCTATTTGTGTGTCATAATCAATAATAGTAGTAATAGTAATAGTAATAATAATCAAATGAAGCACTGGTCAGAGATACAAAGGACAGATGAAGCAGCGGCTCATAACTGAAGTGATGAGTCAGTGTTTTATTCAATGGGCTTAATGACAGAAAACCAAATGAAAGCAGAAGTGACAAACTGTCTGTTTTACATCAGCTGTGTTTTATTTACCAGGTGATTTTCACAGGTATTTTTCATACGCTGGGTTTTTTTCCCAGGGTTCTCGTGGTGTAATCTCGGCGTATCGACGAGCCCGACCGCCGCTCTACAATGGGATCTGATTGGCTCACAGACCTCAGCGCTCCACTCTGCGGGAAACCAGACAGGAAGCTGAGCGACTCGTTTCTCTGAGTCAAACGACTCGTTTCTGCGACTCGTGTGTCTCTGCGTGTCTGTGTGTCTCTGTGTGTCTCTGTGTGTCTCTGTGTCTCTGTGTGTCTCTGTGTGTCTCTGTGTCTCTGCGTGTCTCTGTGTCTCTGCGTGTCTCTGCGTGTCTGTGTGTCTCTGTGTCTCTCTGTGTGTCTGTGTGTCTCTGCGTGTCTCTGTGTCTCTGTGTGTCTCTGTGTCTCTGCGTGTCTCTGTGTCTCTGCGTGTCTCTGCGTGTCTGTGTGTCTCTGTGTCTCTCTGTGTCTCTGTGTGTCTCTGTGTGTCTCTGTGTCTCTGCGTGTCTCTGTGTCTCTGCGTGTCTCTGCGTGTCTCTGCGTGTCTCTGCGTGTCTGTGTGTCTCTGTGTGTCTCTGTGTCTCTGTGTGTCTCTGTGTCTCTGCGTGTCTCTGTGTCTCTGCGTGTCTCTGCGTGTCTCTGCGTGTCTCTGCGTGTCTGTGTGTCTCTGTGTGTCTCTGTGTGTCTCTGCGTGTCTCTGCGTGTCTCTGCGTGTCTGTGTGTCTCTGTGTGTCTCTGTGTCTCTGCGTGTCTCTGTGTCTCTGCGTGTCTCTGCGTGTCTCTGCGTGTCTCTGCGTGTCTCTGTGTCTCTGTGTGTCTCTGTGTCTCTGCGTGTCTCTGTGTGTCTCTGTGTCTCTGCGTGTCTCTGCGTGTCTCTGTGTCTCTGCGTGTCTCTGTGTGTCTCTGTGTGTCTCTGCGTGTCTCTGTGTCTCTGTGTGTCTCTGTGTGTCTCTGCGTGTCTCTGCGTGTCTGTGTGTCTCTGTGTGTCTGTGTGTCTCTGTGTGTCTGTGTGTCTCTGTGTGTCTCTGTGTGTCTGTGTGTCTCTGCGTCTCTGCGTGTCTCTGCGTGTCTCTGTGTGTCTCTGCGTCTCTGCGTGTCTCTGTGTGTCTCTGTGTCTCTGCGTGTCTCTGCGTGTCTCTGTGTCTCTGCGTGTCTCTGTGTGTCTCTGTGTGTCTCTGTGTGTCTGTGTGTCTCTGTGTGTCTCTGTGTGTCTGTGTGTCTCTGCGTCTCTGCGTGTCTCTGCGTGTCTCTGTGTGTCTCTGTGTGTCTCTGCGTCTCTGCGTGTCTCTGTGTGTCTCTGCGTCTCTGCGTGTCTCTGCGTGTCTCTGTGTGTCTCTGTGTGTCTCTGTGTCTCTGTGTGTCTCTGCGTGTCTCTGCGTGTCTGTGTGTCTCTGTGTCTCTGTGTGTCTCTGTGTCTCTGTGTGTCTGCGTGTCTCTGTGTGTCTCTGTGTGTCTCTGTGTCTCTGTGTCTGTGTGTCTCTGTGTCTCTGCGTGTCTCTGTGTGTCTCTGTGTCTCTGTGTCTGTGTGTCTCTGTGTCTCTGCGTGTCTCTGCGTGTCTCTGTGTGTCTCTGTGTCTCTGCGTGTCTCTGTGTCTCTGCGTGTCTCTGTGTCTCTGTGTGTCTCTGTGTCTCTGTGTGTCTCTGTGTGTCTCTGTGTGTCTCTGTGTGTCTCTGTGTCTCTGTGTGTCTCTGTGTGTCTCTGTGTGTCTCTGTGTCTCTGTGTCTCTGTGTGTCTGTGTGTCTCTGCGTCTCTCTGTCTCTGCGTGTCTCTGTGTGTCTCTGCGTGTCTCTGTGTGTCTCTGTGTGTCTGTGTGTCTCTGCGTGTCTGCGTGTCTCTGCGTGTCTCTGCGTGTCTCTGTGTGTCTCTGTGTGTCTGTGTGTCTCTGCGTGTCTCTGTGTGTCTCTGCGTGTCTCTGTGTGTCTGTGTGTCTCTGCGTGTCTCTGCGTGTCTCTGCGTGTCTCTGTGTCTCTGTGTCTGCGTGTCTCTGTGTGTCTCTGCGTGTCTCTGTGTGTCTCTGCGTGTCTCTGTGTCTCTGTGTGTCTCTGTGTGTCTCTGTGTGTCTCTGTGTCTCTGTGTCTGCGTGTCTCTGCGTGTCTCTGTGTGTCTCTGTGTGTCTCTGTGTCTCTGTGTCTGCGTGTCTCTGTGTGTCTCTGCGTGTCTCTGCGTGTCTCTGTGTCTCTGTGTGTCTCTGTGTCTCTGTGTGTCTCTGTGTGTCTCTGCGTGTCTCTGCGTGTCTGTGTGTCTCTGTGTGTCTCTGTGTCTCTGTGTGTCTCTGTGTCTCTGTGTGTCTGCGTGTCTCTGTGTGTCTCTGCGTCTCTCTGTCTCTGTGTGTCTCTGTGTGTCTCTGTGTCTCTGTGTCTGCGTGTCTCTGTGTGTCTCTGCGTGTCTCTGCGTGTCTCTGTGTCTGTGTGTCTCTGCGTCTCTGCGTCTCTCTGTCTTGCGTGTCTCTGCGTGTCTCTGTGTCTCTGTGTCTCTGTGTGTCTCTGTGTGTCTCTGCGTGTCTCTGCGTGTCTCTGCGTGTCTCTGTGTGTCTCTGCGTGTCTCTGCGTGTCTCTGTGTCTCTGTGTGTCTCTGCGTGTCTCTGTGGTTTCTCTCTCTGCACTTTATTTCTGCATCACTTTGCATTCCAGCGGCTTCTTTGTGGCTACTCTAATGTTCGAGCTGAACCGAAGCGTCCGCCATGCTAACTGCTGGCAGATAAACCGCCGCCTGCCCTTCCACCAAAACACAAGAAGCCCCTGCCCTTCCACCAAAACACAAGAAGCCTTTTCAATGTGGAAGTGACTCCCGGGTCCTGGCAGCCGCAGCATCATTACCTGAGCAAAGGTGGCTTCGCATCCCGAGAACAAAGGCTTTGTTGATCCCCCCCCCCCCCACGCCGCACGCCGGGTCATTACTGCCCTAATTAAACCGCAGAGTATTTTTAGATTCTTGATATCTTGTCAGATTCGCAGCCTCTGTGTATTTATTTGCGTGCCGCCCACACAGGAACAAACAAAGTGTTTTAAGATTTATCGCCAACTGTCATGTTAGCTCCTCCTGTCCGCAGCCTGAAAGCACTTCCTGCTGGGAACGCTAACATCAAACAGCCGAGAAAAACGCTTTAATTACTCTCTCTCTCTCTCTCTCTCTCTCTCTCTCTTTCTCTGGTCCTCAGTACATCTGACTGCCGACCGCCGCTCTGTTTCTGTGCCCCCCCCCCCCCCCTCCTCCTCCCTCCCCCTCCTCCTCCCTCCTGCATGTCTCTCTTTCACCTCCTCTTCCCTCTCTCTCTCTGTTCCTTTGTCTGTGATTTCCATCTCTCCATCCCCTCTGTTGTTCTCTCTCTCTCTCTGTTTCTCTCTCTCTCTCTCTCTCTCTGTCAGTGTCTCTGCTCGCTCGACCAGGTGACCGGGGGGACCCAGCTACTTCAAATTGATTCTTTTACGTCGCCGCATTAAATTGAAACCAATCCCCCAATGCTTAAAGCTCACCCCCCCCCCACCCCCCACCCCCACCCCCCATCCCCATCTGCATTTTGAGAGCAGCAAAGCCCAGAGAGTCTGGAGTACCAGGGGACCGGAGGGTGTGTGTGTGTGTGTGTGTGTGTGTGTGTGTGTGTGTGTGTGTGTGTGGGGGGGGGTTACGGCTGCTACCACACAATGAAGCGGCGGGGTTCGTCTTCTGAGGATTTGTTAAATCCGGAACTGTGTCTAGCAGCTTAGACAGAAGGGGCTGCTGGAGCAGAACCGGCAGGCATGACAACGAGCTTTATTTTATGTCATTGTATTCAAATTTACTACATCCCTAACATTATCACCCCCCCCCCCCCCACCCAACACGTACAGCCCACTTTGAAGACAGATCACAATGAGACAGAACATATTTTCCCTTTCCTGAATGTCAGATTGGAACAAACTGAAGCAGAACTTGTATCTGTGTCACATGACGGCGGCGGCGGCCTGTTGTACGGCGAGCAGCGGGACGTAACCGCCGACACAAAGGCTTGGCGTGATTCATACATGTTTACCACATTTAACACGTCTGCTACATAGCGACCTCACCGTAGGAGTTGTCTGGGAGAGAAAGGGCACGAGGACACGCTTACCCATGAGCCTCTGGGACGGGGTCCAACGCTTTAATTAAACACCCGGCGCGTCCGCCCGCCCGGCCGGCGGTCCGCGGCCCGGCGGGCGGACACAATAAAGGCGTCCAATAAAATCAGGCGGCGGACGTGACGGACGGGCCGGGCGGCGGGAGCCGACACGCTGAGGCTTTCTTTACAAACGAGCGGCGAATGAGAGCGCGGCTTTACAGAGCGGCGAGGACGAGCCGTCGGGAATGCTTTTAGCGGCCGGACCGCTCCGCCGCCGCCGCCGCCCTCCGACTCCGGCGGGACAAAGGGAAACGGCGCCGGATTCTGCACTCAGGTCAGAGAAGACATTTTATCTCACTTGAAAATGCCCGTGGCCTTTTGGTAAAATTACCTGCTTTCAGTTGCTGTGAATGGAAACTGAAAAACACATTCACTGTAATCTGAGAAAATACATCATGATTACAGTTTTTTGTGTGGAAGTTTCCTGCTGAGCCGCTCCTCCCTCACAGAGAAGTGGAGGTTTGATCTCTCATCAGGCAGCTGAGCGACTGACTGACTGACTGACTGACTGACTGACTGACTGACTGAACGACTGACTGACTGACTGTCTGACTGACTGACTGACTGAACGACTGACTGACTGACTGACTGACTGACTGACTGACTGTGGATCTGAATGGAAAGGGAGTGTTGTGTGTCTCCCTGTCGCTGACCTCTGACCTCGTCGTCTATCGGTCTGATGATGATCAGACTCTGGGGGCGACGGTGAATATTTGGGGGTTTCCGGTGCAGCCGGCAGACATCCGGGCCAAGACTTCCTCTTCCTGAGCCGGTCATCGTTTACAGTCCGATTAGAGACTTGAGACACGAGAGTCGAACGTTTCTCCACACAAAACACAAACATCCAGACTGTCTGTAGGTGTTTCAGGTCCGGACCACATCTGGGCTAATCTCTATAAACAGAAATCTGCATATGAGACGTCGTCTCTCAACTCCGACTCCGTTCTCGCGTCTCAAGTCTCTAATCGGACTGTAAACGATGACCGGCTCAGGAAGAGGAAGTCTTGGCCCGGATGTCCGCCGGCTGCACCGGGAACCCCCAAATATTCACCGTCGCCCCCAGAGTCTGATCGATCAGACCGATAGACGATGGGGTCAGAGGTCGCCCTGTCGGGGGCGGAGCTCTGTGTCGAAGCCGCACCCGAAAGAAAACTCTTTATTACCGTCTGCGAGTCGCAGCATCCGGCTTCAGACTGAGATCAGGACCGAACTGGCTTCACTGTCGGATCAAACTTAACGATCCGTCAAACCCCGCTGATGACAGAAGTTGAGTTTTACATCTGTGGTGCCCGACACTGCCAACGTGCTCCGGAGCAAGGCACTGAAGCTGAAACTGCTTCAAGGTGCTGCACTGCTCTCAGATCACACACACACACACACACACACACACACACACACACACACACACACACACACACACACACACACACACACAGAATAATGTTCACTGCCTTTTTCTACTGATAGTCTGTTTGCTCTTAAAGGGTTGCCATAGGAGCCATAGGGAACACATACAGAAAGATATTGCTTGTGTGTGTGTGTGTGTGTGTGTGTGTGTGTGTCTCTGTAATAGTAACCCAGGCTCTTTTTCACATCTGTCTGCCAACACTCCAGATGTTGTGGTGGTTAATGAAGAGTCCAAAGAAGTGTTTGTTTTAGAGGCCGCCTGCACCTTTGACTCCAGCCTGGAGGAAGCCTTTATGACCAAGGTCATTAAATACCAACCACTCCTAAATACCACCTTAGAGCTTAGGGTTATAGGTTATAGGTGCAGACTACTTGTTTTCACAAGTAGTCTTTTCATGAGGCACACTGAGTATTATGTTTTGTATTGTACAACAAGGCCCTAAGTCTCTATCCAGACTCTTCTTCTGTGGTTCCCCGGTGGTGGAACGAGTTACCAAACTCCATTCGATCCACAGAGTCCCTCTCAATCCTTAAGAAAAGGCTAAAGACCCAGCTCTTTAGCGAATACCTTCTCACCTAATGGCCGGGGTAACCTTGGTCATAAATAACATAGCACTGCCTTGTAGCACCTATTTTCCTGTTGGACCAGAACTTAGCTTTATAGCTCTTACTCTCGTTGTTCTCTCCTAACTAGAACCTTGCTTGTGTTGTATGAAAATCTCATGTGTAAGTCACTTTGGATAAAAGCGTCTGCCAAATGTGAAATGATGATTTTGTGAATATACTCTACTGCACCTTCAACATTTGTGTCCTGTACGTTGGACACAAATAAATTGTTAAAATGTGTGTGTGTGTGTGTGTGTGTGTAGAAGGGATCTGTGAAAATATACATGCCAGTTACCTTGTTTAAATTGGCCAAATAAAGCAATGTTAATCTTCCTTTGCAGATGTGGAGCGTTGACTGATGTCTGAATCATACTGAAGGTTTCTAAACCATCCTGTCAGGAGGAGGTGGTGGGGGGGGCTGTTTTATTCTCCCTCAGTAGCCTATGACGTGTGTGTGTGTGTGTGTGTGTGTGTGTGGGTGAGTGTGTAACACCTCGATAAACCCTCCTCTCCATGATGCTGTGTGAAGATACACACCGTTAATCTCTAGCAGCTTGTTTTCAAGAGTTCAGCAAATACATCCAAACAGGATGATAACACACAGCAGCTCTCTCTCTCACACACACACACGCACACACACACACACACACACACACACACACAGCAGCTCACACACAGCAGCTCACACACACACACACAGCAGCTCACACACAGCAGCTCACACACACACACACACATAAGTCAATCAGCATGCAAACACATACTCATGCAAATACATATTTATGTTTGTGAAAAAAAACCACATCGAACCACATATATGCCAACAGAAAAGCACACACAAAAACACATGCAGATGCACACACACACACACACACACACACACACACACACACACACTTGTAAATCAGCATGAATGCAAATATACAGATGCAAACACGCACATGCTCCCATAATGTGTGTGCAAAAACATGACACAAGCGCAATCACACGTCAACACACACTTATGTACAAAACATACACGTGTGCCAACATACACATACACACACACACACACACACACACACACACACACTCTCTCTCTCTCTCTCTGTGAATGAAGCGGAGTGGTGGATGTGATCTTTCTCTTCTTGTCTTTACTTGTCATCTGATTTTTTACTGTATCTTTTTGGGGTATGAAAATTATAAAATTGGCACAAAATATCAGCTATCAGCTTCAAAACCCAGACCGGCAGAACCATGACAGGACGAAGGAAAGGTTAGTCAGAGTATCTACGGTGAAGCTGAACTTCAAAATAAAAGCCCCTGTACGCTGCACATACTTGTACTTTGCGAACTAGTCCCTACAATAAAATGGATTGCCTCATGAAAAGACCAGAAAAAAGGAATGATGTACCGAAATATTTCAAACGATACCCGGCTCCATCATCGGACAGCCGAGGCTCGTGGTTCGATAGAGATTAGAAAGAGCAGGGGGGGCAGAGGAAACCCCTGCCTCGCTCCACAGCACAACACAAAATGATATTCTGCTGATTACAGAAGCTGCAGTGAGACTCTGAACGAGGAAATATCAACTCACCTCCTGTCTCTCCCTCTGTTTCCCCAGTTTTAGTCCATCGGTCAGTCGGTTGTGTGTCACACCTGCTCTAGTCTTCTACAGTTTTCCATCATGTTGTGTTTTGTTGTCATTTGGCTTTTACTCGCCATCTGATTTCTGAACTTTCTTTCATTTGCTTTGAGGTGTAGCATTTTGTTTTTTTTATATCTCTCCTGGACAAATTTGTAATTTTCTCCTCTCAGCTTGTCACCATATTTTATCACTGTTTTTTTTATCACTTTGCTTCTGTACTTTATCACTGTATAAATCAACTAAACCAATTTCAAATGTGTCAGTGGGAGTTTTTTTCTCTAACATCAGTGAACTGAAAACACCTGGATGTTAAGCTGTTTTCTGGGTTTGACTAAAATACATCAGCAAAATACTAACTGATTACTAGAGCTGGAGATTACTGAATGATGGTGAGAAGAGGCAGTCACAGGAAAGAATGTGAGAGTAGATATACATGAGTCTTTGGGCTTCAGGATGATTTAGATTAGATTTAGACCAATATATTAGTTTGCAGATATATCAGGCAGATATTGGGCTTCAGCTGATATGATGGAGGTTCCTCCCTGACCGCAGATAGACGATACTTTTCATTATTAATTTTACATCAGATGGCTGACCAGAGAAATCATTCCAGTGCGGTGTGGAAATATTTTACTCCACACCTTCTGGGGTTTCTAAAATTTGCAATGGAACTATTCTCTTGGCGCATTTTATCTATTGATTTAAAAGTTCAATAATGGTTTTTTGTAAATTAATTATTGATTGAAAGGCAGTTATGTTGGGTTAGGAGGGAGCTGCTGACCTAAAAGTGTCAGTGTCACTTTATCTAAATTTAAGTTTCAGAAGCTTTTCCACCCTGAGCAGATTCTGGAAGAAACACTGAATACTTATTACTTAAAAATAATAGTACATTTTATTTATATATGTAAAGTGCTTTCTCAACAAGAGAAAGCACTTTACAGCATAAAAACAGAATTAACACAGTACTAAAAAAAAGCATTAAAACAGTTTAAGTATACTTAAAGCTAACAATACAATCATAATCTATATGCTTCTCTTGAGAAGTGATTTAAAAGAATCAACATTGTCTAAGTTTACTAAGTATTCTTACCAAGTATTCTTACCTAGTAGTTTTGGGGGGATTTTGGTGGTATGAAAAAAATAATTAAAATTAAAGCTATGAATAAGATGGCTACTGGCAGCTTCAATACAGAAAGATCAGTATCTGTATCAGCCTTCAAAAATCCTATTTTAGAATACTCTATTTTAAATGTGGTCCATTAAAATTTTCACATATTTTCCCCTCTGCAGGGTGACTGTCACACCGGCTGTATGAGGAGGGTTCAGACTCAGTTCCTGCTTCACGTCCTACCCTTCCCTCCTTCCTCCTTCCCTCTCTCCTCCTCCATCTATTCTTCTTACTATCTGATCGGGTTTCTGTTTTTCTGCCTGTGTGCTCCGGTGCTGATCAGGCCGCTTCTTTGCCTGGATGCCGAAATATGAAATTAAAGGATTCAGCGAGCGGCGCACGGAATGAAAGGCAAGGAGGGAATCTAGGAGAGAAAGAAATAAGCTGATGCACGAGAAAAGAATAAAAGAATAGACAACGCTGCTCTGCCTGACAAGTAGAGAGAGAGACAGAGAGAGAGAGAAACAGAGAGAGAGAGAAAGAGACAGAGAGACAGAAAGAGAGAGATACAGAACAGAGAGAGAGAGAGATACAGAGAGACAGAAAGAAACAAAGAGAGAGAGAGAGAGAGAGAGTTACAGAGAGAGTGAGAGACAGACAGAAACAAAGAGAGATACAGAGAGAGAGAGAGAAACAGAGAGAGAGATGAGAGGTCCAGCTCTCATTTAGGACGAATTTAACGAAGTCATGCAGCCAGGTTGCCATGGTGAAGCTTTTGTTCCATTCAGTTTCTTGTCTGTCTGTTTGATGAGATATACCATTGTGTTGGAGCTAAATAATGTAGATGTCCTTTCAGGTTGGAGTCTTTTGTGTGTTATTCAGAGTTTAACTTTTCTCTTCAGCACCAACACTCTCAATTATGTATTGCAGCACGGAGTCGACTCTGCTCTCGTTTCTCCTGCCCGGCTCTGATTGGAGGGATATTTTGGGTCGTTTGGACCTCGGACGTCCCGCAGGAGGCGATGAGGTTGTTCCTGAGGACAACAGGTCAGGAGATACAAGAACACAAACCTCCGGTCTCTCTTCCACTCCGTGTGTCCTACACTGTCCCTCCACTCTGCTGCAGTCTGCAGTCCTGCACCATGTGTGTCAGGGTGTCCTGCTGTTAGCTGTGCACCAACACCGACACTAACTCAACACTAATTCAACACTAACTCAACACTAACTCAACACTAATTCAACACTAACTCAACACTAACTCAACACTAATTCAACACTAACTCAACACTAATTCAACACTATCTCAACACTAATTCAACACTAATTCAACACTAACTCAACACTAACTCAACACTAATTCAACACTAATTCAACACTAACTCAACACTAATTCCTGCACTTTTATTGGACTCATTAATAAAAAATGATTGTTATTTCCCAGATGCTCTCCCTACTCATCACAGTTCAGAAAATGCATTGGGCAGAAATAACATTTACTGTGTTAATAGTCAATTTAATTGTGCACCAACATATTTGTCATTACATTATATTACATGGTAACACTTTACAATAAGGGTACATTAATTAAGGGTTAGTTAATGTTTAATAAGCATTAACTAACCCTTAATTAACAGTTAACTAATGTGTCTCGTAATCATTTACTAATGGTGTTCATGTTAACTAAGGTATTAATTTATACATTATTTAATAGTCATCTTTATAAACTATTAAATAATGTATAAATCAATACCTTAGTTAACATGAACACCATTAGTAAATTACATTAGTTAACTGTTAATTAAGGGTTAGTTAATGCTTTTTAAGAAATAACTAATCCTTAATTAATGTACCCTTATTGTAAAGTGTTACCACATTTACTGTGTTAATAGTCAATTTAACTGTGCACCAACATCTTTGTCATTACATTACATTGTCACAATGTTTAACAGACACCTTTGTCCAGTGCGACTTACACTAAGTGCATTTTGTGAACAGTAGTGAAGCCAACTGTGCATCACAGTCTTCATCAGCTGAGACTTTAATGGGAATAATTCAAGTAGAATCAGAGTTTTATGTTGCTTTTTTTTATTAGGAGCGGAAGAAGATGGTTGCATGATAGATGGTTAGTTCCAGTGGGTCCAGGTGGAACCTGAACAGGTGACAGATGGTGAACATTCAGAGGGGTGGAGCTCGTTCCTCTTTGTGGTTCCTTCATTCATCACTACCTCCTGCAGGTCTGACACATAAACATCTCTGAACCCGACCCATTTTCATACACATAAAACCACTGAAACTGAACAGGGTATTCTGTCAATTAAATACAAATTTCATAACCACCTGAAACAGGGACGGTGCTGCAGTTACGTAAACGCACCGACATCCAAGATAGTCTGAATGAAGAGAAGCTGTAACTACTGACTGATTCCAGTCAAGTTTTTCTCTTGTTGGGAGATTTGGAAAACTGAATTTTCCAACAGCGTCAGTAAAGTAAAGTAAAATTAAGTTAAGTAGCAGACTCCAGGCTGAGGAGGCCATGAGAGTGTGAGCAGCAGGCGTGTCGAGGCTGGAGGACGACCCGTCCGGCTTCATGCAGAGTTCACGTTCATCTAGCTACACAGAAACAAACTGAGCTTCAGACCGAGGGAGTCGAGACGCGTTGATGGAATGAGAGAGAATCATTTCTGCCTTCGTATGTCTTTGTGAACCGGTTCGAATTAGCTTTCCTGTCTGAGTTTCTTCTTCTTGTCTTCTGTACACGGTCGTCGGTCTCAGGCTGTTTCAGCAGGTTTCAACATGTTCCAGGATCAGATGAGACGCCTCCGTTCTCCTGAGAGCCTCCATGTTGTAGCTGTGATGCTGCTGCTTGGTGGTCAGCAGTGAACCCGGGGTCGGGATGGAGGATGGGCGTATACGTTTGCCTCCGACGTCGGCGACCGGGTTTCAGTTCCAAGCGCTTACAAAGAACATTTCAACTGGAAGTCACATTTTTTTTCTTCTCTTCTGTGGTTCCTCGGTGGTGGAACGAGTTACCAAACTCCATTCGATCCGCAGAGTCCCTCTAAATCTTTAAGAAAAGGCTAAAGACCCAGCTCTTTAGAGAACACCTTCTCACCTGATGGACGGTGTAATCCTCCTCTGTCCTGTTGGACCAGATCTTAGCTTCATGGCTCTTACTCTCCTTGTTCTCCTGACTAGATCCTTGCTTGTGTTGTATTTAAATCTCATGTGTACGTTGCTTTGGATAAAAGTGTCTGCCAAATGGGAAATTGTAAATTGTAAATCCAGTTTCTGTGTCGTCCGGACCTAGTTCCTCTTCCTCTCAGCTGCAGGGACTCGAACATCATATCGGCCGACCCGCCGCTCGCTGCCCCCCCTCCCCTCCCCTCCCCCTCCCCTCCCCCTCCCCCTCCCCTCCCCCTCCCCCTCCCCCTCCCAGGATGTCGTTGAGCTAATGTCTATCCCATAGTTATTTACAGCACTTACCGTCCTGTACTGGAAAACGCCAGCGAGCCGAGAGAATTGAGGTATCCATTCCGACGACAGTTTTACAGCGGCTAAGTTCACTTAGCATTAAATTCTCTCCCAGACAACATGAGGCTGACTGAAGACTAACCTTATTTTCAGAGGAAAGGGAGCAGGAGAGAGGCAAAAGGCAAGTTCAAATTTAGTGTTTAATTTGGTTAATATCATTGGCTTGCTCTGTAAATTTACTGCTCCCCTCAATTTGAATTAGACTACAGGGAACAGTTAGGAGAAAGAGAGAGAGAGAGAGAGAGAGAGAGAGAGAGAGAGAGAGAGAGAGAGAGAGAGAGAGAGGCTGCAGGCATGTGAACGTTGACTATATGAATGAAGTGTGGACACTAATGCAAATGCACAAATGCGGTCGATATTGCTGTGTTTGCTTTTCTAGACGAGTCCCTGTTTACCGCTGTGTCTGCATGGTAATGGCAGGCGAACACACTGAAATAAAAGACCAGTCAGAGGAAAATGCAGAAAAATATACTACACATTCCACATGCTGCACATAGCTGGTTTGCAGTAAATAGATAGAAGCACAGTGTATTGTTGAGTCAATAAAGTTATTTTTAGTCGACCTTTCAAAGTGTCTCAGTTTCCTATTTTCTCCCACTGGAATAAGCATCGGAAGCATGTTGCATGTTTGTGTGTTTTCTGATCGTGTGCGTCATGTTAACATGATTGTTCAATAATTTTCTGTTCAACTATAACTGACTGAGCCTGACTGATGTTTCCTGATGTAATGCTGCGTCCTGATCGAATATTAAATTATATATTTGGGAGCCACAGACAGTGTGTCCTTATTTTACAATCAACACTTATTTACCACTTATAGTTGAAACTGGACGGTCTGTCAGTCTGGAAGAAGAAAAGCAGATTTGTTCAATGTTCTGTTTGACTGATATAGAAAATGAGTTTCTCAACATAACATAATATGGAGAAACGGTCGTGGTCGAGTTGTGACGTCATCGCTCTTTCCAACATGGCTGATCAGAGCGCAGAGTCGCACGAGAACGGAAGAAATTTCAGACAATAAAGATGAAAATGAACCACAAGTACAAATTTAACAGACCTGGATATTAGATCGATAACTACAGCACTGCGGCGTTCAGGTTCCTGTGGTGTTCACATTCACAATCCACTGAAACAGACAAAGACTGTTCGCTGTTGCTAGCTCGATTGCTAATGTTAGCCTAGAATAGGGCTGGGCGATATGGTTGAAATCAATATCATGATAAGGATAAGGATCATAAGGATTTTTCTCAATATCAATATATATCACGATATGGTTCATGTATGCAAAATCACGTTAAATAATCAAATTAATGTTCATCTCATTGAACCGAATGGTGATGTTAGGTGTGATGTCAAACAAAACAGAAATATTCAAATAATATTTTCAAGTAAAACTTCCTTGTCATCATCAGTTCAGACAGCAGAAATGTGTCACGATATCAAAATATCTTCATATCATGATATGATTCCACTGAAAGACGATAAACGATAATATTGAATTATCGCCCAGCCCTAGCCTACAGGGCTGCAGTGTGTGGAAACAGCTAAAACCACACATACAGACACACGTACACACATACACACATACACACAAACACACAAACATACAGACACACATACACACAGACACACATACACACATACACACAGACACACATACACACATACACACAGACACACATACAGACAGACACTTACCTCCGTCTTTTCGACCATCTGACCGTAAAGCAGCTGAACGCGGTCGACCCGGACGGCCTTGTGACGTGTTCCCGACTCGGAGAAAAGACTCGACATGAGCCGGATGCAGAGTTACAGCTGAGTTTCAGTTCAGAGATTAGCAGAGTTTCCCTCCTACAGTCGGCCTCACTATCAGAATCTAATCAAAGACGTGATCCGGATCCCAGAAAGAAACAAACAACAATAATCTCTCATTAGAAAAGAACGGGAGCTCAGTGTCACAAATACCTGAAACCGTGAGAAACGGCTGATAAATCACCTCTCTGATTAATGGAAGACATCATCAATCACCCACAAGCCCCCCGATACTGAGTCTGTGAGTCTGAAACCAATAAGCAGTAGACTGGGCGGATTTGTCTCTGTGCTTTTTTCCTCCGCTATAGAAACCACTTTATTACAAATGTCCTCCTTCCAGAGTATTTTCTCCTCTTCGGAGAGTTGGAGGAGTTTCTCAGCGAGCGGAGAGCTTACTCTTCTCCTCCAACAGGCCAAATCAGGATTTATCGAGGGATATTGGACCCAGAGTGGTAAGGCAAGCTATTCTCTTCATCATATAGTGTTTTATTATTTTCCTCACATCCAGCAGTGGGAGATCTGTCTGTCTGGACCCGTCGGGGGCAGAACTCCTCACGTCTCCTTGTAGAGTTAAAACCTGCAGTCAGCCTCGGCCGGTCAGCTCACAGCGAAGCTTTTAATTTCATTAATTTGATCGTGTGCAGCCTGTTTCCTCGCAGAGCGTCCGGCTCAGCAGATTCTCTCACCGCAGCAGGAAATCTTTCCTCTGAACCTGTTGACTGAACGGACGAAAGCCGAAGCCTCCTGCCGAGTCTGAAGGCAGCGCGTTCTGCCGCACGCTCGTTTTAATATGCACTTTGTTATGAGACGAGAGCCGGTCTGGTCGTCGGTGTGTAAGGTAATTAGTAAGTGAAGTTAATTATATAGCGGCTTTCACAGAGCAAAGTTACAAAGTGCTTCACAAGAGTAAAATAGTTAAAAGAGCAGAAAAACAATAAGACATAAAAACACAATAATGAGGCCAGAGCGGTTTTCATGAAAGCAGGATTGGCAAATTATCCAGATCTGTTCACTCAGAATTCACAGAAATCTGTGATTTTCTGTTCCAAAAACTGAGATCAGAGTAAATCTAGATCAGTTACTATGGCAACTGATGTCCTCAAGCTAACCCGCTCTGTGGCAGGTTGACTAGAGGCTGACTTGAGTTAAACCCGACTGAGCCTGCAGAGTTTAAGCATCACACGAGTCCAAAGTTCGTTCAACTTTTCTGGTAAAAGGCTTTAAACCCGTCATGAAGATCCCGTCCACACGGAAGCTCAGATTATTCTCAGGGCTTTACGTCCAGAGAGGCTGACCGGCCGCAATATATTTTATGACAGCCACCTGTAGCATTTCATCGTGAGTGTTACTGTTTTAAAAGAGTCAATTTATCTGAATAGCTTCCTCAGCCTCTCATTTCCCCCTCACCTCTGTACAAACCTTATGCTTCGCCCTTCATTTTTTCGCTACTGGAAGCTCTCTGTGTAACATTGTAGATAAGAGATAAGAGATAAATATTAATTATGAATGTGATAAACCTGCGCTTTATATAGGTGCTGTGTGTCCTCGGGGTCTAGTTGCTCTGATGAGCTCCTTCATGCTGTCAGTCATGTCTTCATGTCAGAGTGGAAGCTGCTGGACTCTCAGCTGTTTACAGCCTCAGCCTTTTCCAATTAGCTACAGAGTGGAAGTGAAATACGTCTAGACCTACATTTAAGCTACTATTAAGAAAATGAAGTAGTTATAAGCAAATAAAATCCTACGAGTTTGAATTATGTTATTATACTTTTTTTTTTTATTTGTTGCCAAGTGCATTGGGTTATGGTTATGGTTAGGCAACTAAAACAACTTGGTAAAGGTTAGGAAAATGGTTTGGTCATGGTTAAATAAAACAAATTAAAATGTGAGTCATGGATGTTTGTCCTTTGGAAACACTGGGACTTGAACCCCGGTCGCCGACATGGAAGGCAAACGTATTCGCCCATCCTCCATCCAGACCACAACGCCCTGACTGTCCACCGAGCCGCTTCAGTGTCGAGAGAGAAACTTGACAGAGAAACTTGACTCACGTCACGTGACGTGGACGCAGACCAACGCAGCACACTGTCGTTATTTACACGACCGCTAGAGGTCGCTTAACTTTAAAACGTAACTATAGGTCGTAATAAGCTGCTTCTACAAATGACCTATGGGCTCGTTTTTTGGGGGAGGACAGTCTCTTTTGAAGAGTCAACAGAGTCTCTGGTAGAGTCTTGGGTCGTGTCTCTTCCTCCATGATAAAACCCCCAAATCAGTGATTCTGTGATCTGTTGCTCCGGTAAAGCAGACTGGAGAATTGTGTGTTTTTCTCTCTCTCCATTCGCTGCCATTGTCTGGAGGAACAGTCTGAAAATCACTTCCAGCACATAAACAAACAGCAAAACGAGTCCTGCTGCTGAATTGTGGTTAAATTAATTTCTTTCTTTAACAACTCAAGGTCCTGCCAAGGTTCAGCAACAGAAGACTCCACAGCTCCATCAGCTTTAGTTTTCAGTCTGGATTGCCAAAAGGGTCTGGCTGTCAGGCCAGCTCCACGCTCAGGTTTCTTCTTCTCTCATTTTAATGATTCAGTCCAACGTTCTTCTTCATCGTCGGTTATATTAATTGTGCTTTACCTCCGCTCTCAGGACAGAGCCACTGCTTTCTTTTTCGACTCGATCTGCCTTTGTTGTAGATCGGTTGCTTTAATCAATGTTTTTGTTTGCAGTGATGTGTCTAACGGGCTGCTTCTGCCTTATTTTGTTGTTGTTTTTTTGGCACTTTGTTTTGTACATGCAACGTGAATATTTGATGAATGTGTGAATGAAGCTTGCATTTATAAACTTTAAGGCATGGTATTTACCAATGGTGTAAAGTTTGTGTAAATATCTACTGAGCTGACATTATGCTGCTTTAGCCACAGTGCCAGCAGGCTTTGTTCCACTACCTGCCGCTAATTTACATTGTTAGCATGAGAGGAAAACATCAGCTGAGGAAGATAACAGTGAGATAACGTTTTCTCCTGTGACCGTTCTGATGTTACATCTGTCCGGTCAGCACTAATCATAAGACACTCATGCACTCAGAAATTGTCTACGTCGTCCCCCTAAACATTTGGATAAATGATTATTAATTAGGGAGATTTCACCACTCACAACTATGTTTCTTGTGGCAGCCTTGCGGGGCTTTTATTTTGAAAATGAAATGCGCTTCGGCAGCAAAACGGGAAATGAAAATGTGGCTTCATGGAACTTCTGCTTGGGACAAGTACACCTGGCTTGGGAGGGAACTGGCAGTTCAAAATAACTGCTGAGGAAGAGAGCTGAGCGTGGAGCGGGCCTGACAGAGGAGCTCTGCAGACAGACCGCTCTCCTGGACAGAAGGACAGAAGACCTGCTGAGCTGCTGAGATGCAGGATGGAGCCGGTCCAGATGTTCAGCTGACCATGCAGGACTACATGTGACAACAAGAACTTTACATTCAATCCTAAACTTGATGGGAAGCCGATGTAAAGAAGCTCAGATGGGTGAGATGTGATGTGAGTCGTCCTGCTGGAGCTGGACCTTCTGTACACTGCATAAGACCTTCAGTCATTTAGTCCAGTGGTTCTCAACGTGGGGTCCGGGGACCACCAGGGGTCCTTGAGGGGGCTGCATGGGGTCCTCAGCAAGTTGATGAATTGTTAAACTTCAGCATTATTTAATTTACAAGAAGCTAACACAACTAGAGAATGTAGAAGAATGACATCGTTCTGATCACAGTGCCATGGAGTTCAATAAAAAAAACAATAAAAATATTCTCAGATTTGGGTCCGAGAGAAAAAATCTCATCAGAGCCTGTGGCTCTAATGTGGACTGGATTAGGGTCCTTGATCTGAAAAAGGTCAAGTCACTGATTTAATCTGTTATTGAGTCCAAAAATCTGCCAATGGGGTTCAATATTTATCTTGTTTCCAATGCAAATCAACTTGTTTGAAGAATTCAGTAGAATCAAGAGTCATTTTCACACACAGCAGAGCAGTGATCTGTCTTATTCTGACTGGTTTCAACACACTGACTTGTTTCATTTCTAAAAAACTCCTGAAACAAGTGAAGCTGCAGTGGAAACAAGTGGAGTTATCTCTCCTCACTGCACAATGTTTTTACTGGTTTAAGAAAAATAAGATCTGAAGGCTGAATATGAGACTAGATGACTCGTTAAGATGGAGGTTTGTTGCAGTGTGGCTCTGACTCTCCTCCCTGCTGTTTAGGTGGATTACAGTCCGCAGTGTTCAGCACAGTAGAAGAAGAAGAAGCTTCAACCAGCATCCACAGACAGAAGTAGCAGCAACACTGAGCTTTGAGGTGGACTTTAAAGGTTTTATTTCTGATCTTTTCTATAAGAACAGATCAGTAAACCTGTCCATGCTGCACTCCGTGTCCTTCCAACACAATTTCAGTTTCTCCTCATGGAAATCTCATTAGGCGACCGGACCCAGATGTTAGCGGTCGATGAAGCTCTGGAGCGTTTTTTCTTCTGTTGACTGTGCATCTGAAGGCCGGCGACCGGCGGCTCTCAGCCTGTTCATTTTGGTTCATCTGGAAGTTTCCAGGCTGATGAAAGCAGAATCATTCATTCTCTTCAAACCGTCAGCGAGTCAGAGATAGTTTTTTGCTGGAGGGTCATCAATATTTTCATCAGAGAGGTCCAGGTTCCTCCATGAAGCCTCGATAACCAAACTAGCTGCCGCAGCATGAGACTCTTCACCAAGCAAACACACAACAATATGAGAGTTTCTGTCTACAGGCATTATTTCCCAGAGGAAAGTGGAAATTAAAAAAAAGAAAAAAGAAGATTTCATCCATCAACATTGACCCACATCAACAACAACAACCATGCACAGCTGCCCCCCCCCCCCCCCCCCCTCGGTCTCATAACCCACCATTAAGTTCAGCAATCAGCCTCTAAGCCATGACACACTTCCATACAGCGGGATAAGACTCTAAATCCTACACGAGCGCGGCGACACGCTCTCTGCGGGGATGAATCATCGAACCCCGGGCAGATGTCAGGAGAAATGTCGCCGGCGCTAACGTCGCCCGCGGCCCCTTCAAACGTCACGCTAATTAAGCTGCAGCGTGACCTTTGCCCCCTGGCAGCAACCTGAGAGACCGGGCTGCAGAGCCGCCGCCTCCGACTCTCTGACTGGTAATTAGAGCTGGGAGTTAGGGGGAACTTCAAGACCGGATCTGAGAGACAGAGACGGGGCAATGGCAGAGAGAGGGGGGGGGGGGGCAGAGAGAGAGACAGAGAGAGAGGGAGGGGGGGAGATAGAGAGAGAGGGGGGAGGGGGAGAGAGGGGGGGAGAGAGAGAAAGAGAAAGAGGGGGGAGAGGGAGAGGAGGGGGGAGAGAGAGAGACAGAGAGAGGGCGGGAGAGAGAGAGAGATAAAGAGAGAGAGAGAGAGAGAGAGAGAGAGAGGGGGGGGGAGAGAGGGGGGAAGAGAGAGAGACAGAGAGAGGGCGGGAGAGAGGAGAAAGAGAGAGAGACAGAGAGAGGGAGAGAGAGGATGGTTTGCATGTCAGATGAATCCA
Organism: Centroberyx affinis; assembly: GCF_046629955.1. Taxonomy (NCBI): domain Eukaryota; kingdom Metazoa; phylum Chordata; class Actinopteri; order Beryciformes; family Berycidae; genus Centroberyx; species Centroberyx affinis. The sequence continues at coordinate 32,656 of NW_027281393.1, forward strand.
TTGTTTCTCTTCTTCTTCTTCCAGCCTGAGACTCTCATGGTTTCTTCTCCTCTAAACACACCAGATGTTTCCAGAGAAATAAACACCGCACTCACACCGCAACAGACTAAAGGCATGCTGACATCTGTGCCGGAGATAAACACGCATGCACCATGCAACATGCAACATGCAACATGCAACACGCACCATGCAACACGCAACATGCAACACGCACCATGCAGCAGGACAGACCAGCAGCAGCAGAGCAGATGATCCTGCAGTCAGTCTGTCAGTGAGAAACAAACATGTTCACTGACACACTGCTGCTGCCATGTTTCTATGTTTCTATGTGTTTCCATGTGTTTCCATGTGTTTTCCATGTGTTTCCATGTGTTCCATGTGTTTCCATGTGTTTCCATGTGTTTCCATGTGTTTCTATGTGTTTCAATGTGTTTCCATGTGTTTCCATGTGTTTCTATGTGTTTCCATGTGTTTCCATGCGTTTCCATGCTTTTCCATGCGTTTCTATGTTTCTGTGTTTCTGTGTTTCTATGTGTTTCTATATGTTTCTATGTGTTTCTATATGTTTCTATGTGTTTCTATGTGTTTCTATGTGTTTATGTGTTTCCATGTGTTTCTATATGTTTCTGTGTTTATGTGTTTCTATGTGTTTCCATGCGTTTCCATGCGTTTCTATGTTTCTGTGTTTCTGTTTCTGTGTTTCTATGTGTTTCCATGTGTTTATGTGTGTTTCTATGTTTTTCTATATGTTTATGTGTTTATGTGTTTCTATATGTTTCTATGTGTTTATGTGTTTCCATGTGTTTCCATGTGTTTCTATGTTTCTATGTGTTTCTATGTGTTTCTATGTGTTTCTATGTGTTTCTATGTGTTTCTATATGTTTCTATGTGTTTCTATGTGTTTCTATGTGTTTCTATGTGTTTCTATATGTTTCTATATGTTTCTATGTGTTTCTATGTGTTTCCATGTGTTTCTATGTGTTTCTATGTGTTTCTATGTGTTTCTATATGTTTCTATATGTTTCTATGTGTTTCTATGTGTTTCCATGTATTTCTATATGTTTCTATGTGTTTCCATGTGTTTCTATGTGTTTCTATGTGTTTATGTGTTTCTATATCTTTCTATGTTTCTATGTGTTTCTATATGTTTCTATATGTTTCTATGTGTTTCTATGTGTTTCTATATGTTTCTATGTGTTTCTATTTGTTTCTATGTGTTTCCATGTGTTTCTATGTGTTTCTATGTGTTTCTATATGTTTCTATGTGTTTCTATGTGTTTCTATGTGTTTATGTGTTTCTATATGTTTCTATATGTTTACATGTGTTTCCGTGTGTTTCCGTGTGTTTCCATGTGTTTCCATGTGTTTCTATGTGTTTCTATATGTTTCTATATGTTTCTATGTGTTTATGTGTTTCTATGTGTTTCTATGTGTTTCTATATGTTTCTATGTGTTTATGTGTTTCTATGTGTTTCTATGTGTTTCTATGTGTTTCTATGTGTTTCTATGTGTTTCTATGTGTTTCTATGTGTTTCTATATGTTTCTATGTGTTTCTATATGTTTCCATGTGTTTCTATGTGTTTCTATATGTTTCTATGTGTTTCTATGTGTTTCTATGTGTTTCTATATGTTTCCATGTGTTTCTATGTGTTTCTATATGTTTCTATGTGTTTCTATGTGTTTATGTGTTTCTATATGTTTCTATGTGTTTCTATGTGTTTCCATGTGTTTCTATATGTTTCTATGTGTTTCTATGTGTTTCTATGTGTTTCTATATGTTTCTATGTGTTTCTATGTTTTTCTATGTGTTTCTATGTGTTTCTATATGTTTCTATATGTTTCTATGTGTTTCTATATGTTTCTATGTGTTTCTATGTTTTTCTATGTGTTTCTATGTGTTTCTATATGTTTCTATGTGTTTCTATGTGTTTCCGTGTGTTTCCGTGTGTTTCCGTGTGTTTCTATGTGTTTCTATGTGTTTCTATGTGTTTCTATGTTTTTCTATGTGTTTCTATGTGTTTCTATATGTTTCTATGTGTTTCTATGTTTTTCTATGTGTTTCTATGTGTTTCTATATGTTTCTATGTGTTTCCGTGTGTTTCCGTGTGTTTCCGTGTGTTTCCGTGTGTTTCTATGTGTTTATGTGTTTCTATATCTTTCTATGTTTCCATGTGTTTCCATGTGTTTCCGTGTGTTTCTATGTGTTTCTATATGTTTCTATGTGTTTCTATGTGTTTCCGTGTGTTTCTATGTGTTTCTATATGTTTCTATATGTTTCTATATGTTTCTATGTGTTTCTATGTGTTTCTATATGTTTCTATGTGTTTCTATGTGTTTGTATGTGTTTCTATATGTTTCTATGTGTTTCTATGTGTTTCTATATGTTTCTATGTGTTTCTATGTGTTTCTATGTGTTTCTATATGTTTCTATGTGTTTCTATGTGTTTCCATATGTTTCCATGTGTTTCTATGTGTTTCTATATGTTTCTATGTGTTTCTATGTGTTTATGTGTTTCTATATGTTTCTATGTGTTTCTATATGTTTCTATGTGTTTCCATGTGTTTCTATGTGTTTCTATATGTTTCTATGTGTTTCTATGTGTTTCTATGTGTTTCTATGTGTTTCTATGTGTTTCTATATGTTTCTATATGTTTCTATGTGTTTCTATGTTTTTCTATGTGTTTCTATGTGTTTCTATATGTTTCTATATGTTTCTATGTGTTTCTATGTGTTTCCGTGTGTTTCCGTGTGTTTCCGTGTGTTTCCGTGTGTTTCTATGTGTTTATGTGTTTCTATATCTTTCTATGTTTCCATGTGTTTCCATGTGTTTCCGTGTGTTTCTATGTGTTTCTATATGTTTCTATGTGTTTCTATGTGTTTCCGTGTGTTTCTATGTGTTTCTATATGTTTCTATATGTTTCTATATGTTTCTATATGTTTCTATGTGTTTCTATGTGTTTCTATATGTTTCTCCACCCTGGGAGGCGTTTTCCAAAAGCTGCGTTCTCAGTGACCTCAAACGCCTTTTTCGTGTGACAGGAGGCCAAAACTACTACAAAAATACTTTAAATACGTTTTCAAAAATATCCATATACGTGTGGACAGGGCCTGAGTCAAGTAGTTTTTTACACCAGTAGTTGTACTTCTACTGCAGTAAAACTTCAGCTACTGCAGTAGAACATGTAGTACTTTCTCCACTGGTGATCAGGTTGGCAGCTGGATGCTGGATGTTTGTAGATCTGCATCCCCGATACATCACTCCCTCCCCGTCTGTCATCATGAACATGTCGGTGTCACAGGAATATCTGTCCCCCCTGTCAGGTGCTGTGACCTCTGACCTCTGACCTGCTGAACATCCTGCTGCTCAGGAACCAGGAGAGCCGGAGGAGAGCGAGTCAGGTGAACGGCCCAAATGTGACGCAACATTACTGTAAACCCTCTGTGTGTGTGTGTGTGTGTGTGTGTGTGTGTGTGTGTGTGTGTGTGTGTGTGTGTGTGTCACGCCGCCGCTGACTGTCATGAATCAGCAGTGAATGGATGGAAGTGCCAGAAACCGCTGACATGATGAAGCACAGTCTGCTGCCGGACGCTAAATCTCACCAGAGCCGCAAAACAGGAGGCAGCACACACACACACACACACACACACACACACACACACACACACACACACACACAGACACACACACACACACACACACACACACACACACACACACACACACACACACACACACACACACACCTTCACAGGGAATTACCCACACACATACATGTGCATCCTGCCCACACACACAATTTCTTATCATGTGTTTGAAATGACTCACCACCCAATTCTCCCCGCACTCCACACACACACACACACACACACACACACACACACACACACACACACACACACACACACACACACACACACACACACACACACACACACACACACACACACACACACTTCACAAATCTTTCTTACAGTTCAATGGTAAATTATATCTCGAGCCTTTCCTCCTCCTCTCCTCTCCTCTTCCTCCCCCCTCTTTACACCTCTCTCCTTTCCTTTCCTCTCTACCTCCTTCCCTCCTCTCCTCCCCTCTCCTCTCCTCTCTCCTCTCCTCTCCACCTCCTTCCCTCCCCTCCTTCCCTCCCCTCCTCTCCTCTCCTCTCCTCTCCTCCCCTCTCCTCCTCTCCACCTGGCTGTTTTATGCCTCCTCCATGTTCCATCCTCTGTTTACAAGCTCAGAGAAGCTTTTCATCACGATGTGATAAAACGTCTTGTGTTCCTCAGTCTGAGCGAGTCCTCCGGCAGAACGACTCGGTCTTCGGGTTTCATGTCTTCCTGGAGCCCGTCCGACCCGAGGAGCGACTCGGCGAACTCTCGAACACTCCGACATCGATCCGGTTCGTCCGCCGGTCTAATTGAACGGTCCCAGAAGGTCGAACCCGAACCCTCCGACACAAAGCCAGACATCCGAACCGAAGCCTCCTGTCCCGGAGGAGCAGGCTGCTGGACAGACTCCAGCTAAAACCTTTTTCGGGTTCATCTGTTTCCAAACCACAGAAACCTGCAGCTGCTGGTCAGACTGGTGGAAGTCTGGTTCAGGTTCTGTTCCCATCAGTAAACCAGTTAACAGAATATTCCCTCTGTGACTGAGCAACAGTGACTTACTGCTAATACAAGGGAAAGAAATGATCCAATAACGGTTGCTTTTTAAATGTTCCCCCAGGTTTTGACAGATCTGGGGAAAACTGCATTTTCCTACTATGCACCATGGGCATGGAATAATCTACAAAATGATCTAAAATTAGACACATTTATATCCATTGATGAATTTAAGGGCATCATAAAGAATGTGGTGATGGAGACATGTAGTTGTTTTTCTGGAGAGGCCACTGTGTTTGTTGTACTTCTGTTTTATCGTGGGTTTCTGTATATTATGTTGTATATGCTGCATTTTAATATGTTGTGATTCTGTACGGCTGCTGCCTTGGCCAGGTCTCTCTTTTACATTTTTTAATCTCAATGGGACTTCCTGGTAAAATACAGGTAAAAGAAAGAAAAAGAAAAGATAGTAATAGTACTGCTGTTGACATCTAAATGTACCCATAATGCAGTGCGAGTCTGGGACACGCTTGTTGTTCGATGAATCATGCGATAACAATGTTAAAATAAACCAAACAAACTTACATTTTAGCTCATTTTCCAACACCACTGATGAGTAGCCGACTTGAATAACTTCAAAAGTCACAAAGCATTGAACAACAAGGCTCTGTTCGAAACCGTTCCCTATTACAGAAATAGTGCACTATATAGTGTATCTGCCATTTTCTACTAGTGTCCGAATTCTCAACGGTTAATTTGATTCACTTTCACTAAATAGTCCACTATAAGATACCCACAATGCACTACAAATTGTAGTGAACAGACAGTGTACCCTACAATTTCTCCTGTATACCACAATGCAATGTGATCGTGTCTTACCGAAGAAGAAGAAACAGCTAGCTAACATGTTAGCTAATAGAAACTGGTCTATTTACCGGTTGACAGCGTTAGCAAATCAACAAAAGACGTATCAGACTCCTCATTCGAGTTTCCTCCGTTTTGAACCAAGAGCAGCAAAACTGCAGGAATCATCATTACAGGTCAGCTGACTACTTTATCCACCAATACAGGACAGGAGGTGATATGAAAGCTTCTGCTAGTCATTAGCTCACAAGCTTGTTTACCAAACCAAAACAGCTTGCTGTCATTAGCAGACAGCACCAAAGTTGACAAAACCACACTTGCACAAGATTAGAATTTCAACAATTTATTTGTAATTTAATGTTGAAAACTTGTCAAAATCAATACGACCTGAGTCCATTTCAACCTGCTGTCATGATGCTTGGTTTATTTACGTGATGCTGGGCGCGTCCCGGTGCGTCACACGAATATCCAGCGCATTTTTTTGACGCAATTATATTTACTGTAGTGTCCGAAATTTCGTTTGGTCGTTGCTCATATAGTTCACTATATGATAAACACTACATGGGGAATAGTGAGTGAGGGAATGAGTGAACCATTCCGAACGCAGCCCAAGTGTGTCCCAGCCGGGTGCGTCACTTTTTTATGTCCCCTGGAAACAGATCCGTTGTCGTCTGTGCATTTGTTTATTTGGTTGTGTTGTGTGTATTTGGTTGTGTTGTGTGTATTTGGCTGTGTTGTGCTGAGCTCTCTGGGCCACAGTATATACGTTTCATGTGGACACAGAGCCAGGCTGGACAGACAGAGAGATGTATAGAGATGTGTATATATATATATATATATATATATATATATATAGTGCATATATATATAGTGCATATAGTGTATATATATATATATATATATATATATAGTGCATATATAATATATATATATATATATATATATATATATATATATATATATATATATATATATATATATAGAGAGAGAGAGAGAGAGAGAGAGAGAGAGAGAGAGAGAGAGAGAGAGAGAGAGAGAGATGTGTAGATCTCACTCCATCAGACAGAAGGACAATCAGAAGTGATGCAACGTTCATCTGAACATTAAGACTGAACATCTGCATCAGACGGCTCAAAGCAAACCTCTGTGTTCAGGACAGACTGATCCAGACTGGATGCAAACGTAGGAAACGTAGCAGAACAACAGAACAGCAGAACAACAGAACAACAGAACAGCAGAACAGCAGAACAACAGAACAGCAGAACAACAGAACAGCAGAACAGCAGAACAACAGAACAGCAGCACAGCAGAACAGCAGAACAGCAGAACAACAGAACAGCAGAACAACAGAACAGCAGAACAGCAGAACAACAGAACAGCAGAACAACAGAACAGCAGAACAGCAGAACAACAGAACAACAGAACAACAGAACAGCAGAACAGCAGAACAACAGAACAGCAGAACAACAGAACAACAGAACAACAGAACAGCAGAACAACAGAACAACAGAACAACAGAACAGCAGAACAGCAGAACAGCAGAACAACAGAACAGCAGAACAGCAGAACAACAGAACAGCAGAACAACAGAACAGCAGAACAGCAGAACAACAGAACAGCAGAACAGCAGAACAGCAGCACAGCACAACAGCAGAACAGCAGAACAACAGAACAGCAGAACAACAGAACAACAGAACAACAGAACAGCAGAACAGCAGAACAGCAGAACAGCAGAACAGCAGAACAGCAGAACAACAGAACAGCAGCACAGCAGAACAGCAGAACAGCAGAACAGCAGAACAGCAGAACAGCAGAACAGCAGAACAACAGAACAACAGAACAACAGAACAGCAGAACAGCAGAACAGCAGAACAACAGAACAACAGAACAACAGAACAGCAGAACAACAGAACAACAGAACAACAGAACAGCAGAACAGCAGAACAGCAGAACAACAGAACAGCAGAACAGCAGAACAACAGAACAGCAGAACAACAGAACAGCAGAACAGCAGAACAACAGAACAGCAGAACAGCAGAACAGCAGCACAGCACAACAGCAGAACAGCAGAACAACAGAACAGCAGAACAACAGAACAACAGAACAACAGAACAGCAGAACAGCAGAACAGCAGAACAACAGAACAGCAGAACAGCAGAACAACAGAACAGCAGAACAACAGAACAACAGAACAGCAGAACAACAGAACAGCAGAACAGCAGAACAACAGAACAACAGAACAGCAGAACAACAGAACAGCAGAACAGCAGAACAGCAGCACAGCACAACAGCAGAACAGCAGAACAACAGAACAGCAGCACAGCAGAACAGCAGAACAGTAGAACCAGCCAACGTTCCTCCAGCTTCAGCAGGCTGAGCAGAACATTCAGACAGAACATGGAAACACAAACCGCCACAACATTCAACAGTAAAAACAGAAACATGGCTCCTGTCAGCAGGATGTTCTGTGTTTCATCCTCATTTTAACATTTAAAGTTCTGTACTCACATGTTCCGCAGGAGAACCAGGCTCTGCCGTCCACGAGGATCCAGAACTCCAGTTTGTCCACAACAGCCTGTGATAAACTCCATCAAGCTGCTCAAGTCTTTGGAAACTAAAATGAGTGTGTGTTTGATTATGTGAACGTGCTTGCAGCAGCAGGCGGGTGGAGTTTACTGCATCAGGGAAATTCAGACATCATGAGGTAAACAGCCAGAGAAGATCAGCAGGTTTTCCTTCAGATTCTGGAAATCCAGTGAACATCTGAATCTGGTGCTCAATGTAACAATCTGCAGAACTAAGAACCAGACAGTTCACACTCCAGACATCTGATCAGACAACTGGAGAACAGCAGAACAACAGAACAGCAGAACAACAGAACAACAGAACAGGAGAACAACAGAACAGGAGAACAACAGAACAACAGCACAGCAGAACAGCAGAACAACAGAACAACAGAACAACAGAACAGGAGAACAACAGAACAACAGAACAACAGAACAACAGAACAGGAGAACAACAGAACAACAGAACAACAGAACAGCAGAACAACAGAACAGGAGAACAACAGAACAACAGAACAGCAGAACAGCAGAACAGCAGAACAACAGCACAGCAGAACAGCAGAACAACAGAACAGCAGAACAACAGAACAGGAGAACAACAGAACAACAGAACAGCAGAACAGCAGAACAGCAGAACAACAGCACAGCAGAACAGCAGAACAACAGAACAGCAGAACAACAGAACAGGAGAACAACAGAACAGCAGAACAGCAGAACAGCAGAACAGCAGAACAACAGCACAGCAGAACAGCAGAACAACAGAACAGCAGAACAACAGAACAGGAGAACAACAGAACAACAGAACAGCAGAACAGCAGAACAGCAGAACAGCAGAACAACAGCACAGCAGAACAGCAGAACAACAGAACAGCAGAACAACAGAACAGGAGAACAGCAGAACAACAGAACAACAGAACAACAGAACAGCAGAACAACAGAACAGGAGAACAGCAGAACAACAGCACAGCAGAACAACAGAACAGCAGAACAGCAGAACAACAGAACAGCAGAACAGCAGAACAACAGAACAGCAGAACAGCAGAACAGCAGAACAACAGCACAGCAGAACAGCAGAACAACAGAACAGCAGAACAACAGAACAGCAGAACAACAGAACAGGAGAACAGCAGAACAACAGCACAGCAGAACAACAGAACAGCAGAACAGCAGAACAACAGAACAGCAGAACAGCAGAACAACAGAACAGCAGAACAGCAGAACAGCAGAACAACAGAACAGCAGAACAGCAGAACAACAGAACAACAGCACAGCAGAACAACAGAACAACAGAACAACAGAACAACAGAACAACAGAACAACAGCACAGCAGAACAACAGAACAACAGAACAACAGAACAACAGCACAGCAGAACAACAGAACAGCAGAACAGCAGAACAGCAGAACAACAGAACAACAGAACAACAGCACAGCAGAACAACAGAACAACAGAACAGCAGAACAGCAGAACAGCAGAACAACAGCACAGCAGAACAGCAGAACAACAGAACAGCAGAACAACAGAACAGGAGAACAGCAGAACAACAGAACAACAGAACAACAGAACAGCAGAACAACAGAACAGGAGAACAGCAGAACAACAGCACAGCAGAACAACAGAACAGCAGAACAGCAGAACAACAGAACAGCAGAACAGCAGAACAACAGAACAGCAGAACAGCAGAACAGCAGAACAACAGCACAGCAGAACAGCAGAACAACAGAACAGCAGAACAACAGAACAGCAGAACAACAGAACAGGAGAACAGCAGAACAACAGCACAGCAGAACAACAGAACAGCAGAACAGCAGAACAACAGAACAGCAGAACAGCAGAACAACAGAACAGCAGAACAGCAGAACAGCAGAACAACAGAACAGCAGAACAGCAGAACAACAGAACAACAGCACAGCAGAACAACAGAACAACAGAACAACAGAACAACAGAACAACAGAACAACAGCACAGCAGAACAACAGAACAACAGAACAACAGAACAACAGCACAGCAGAACAACAGAACAGCAGAACAGCAGAACAGCAGAACAACAGAACAACAGAACAACAGCACAGCAGAACAACAGAACAACAGAACAGCAGAACAGCAGAACAACAGAACAACAGAACAACAGCACAGCAGAACAACAGAACAGCAGAACAGCAGAACAACAGAACAGCAGAACAACAGAACAACAGAACAACAGAACAACAGCACAGCAGAACAGCAGAACAACAGAACAACAGAACAACAGAACAACAGCACAACAGAACAGCAGAACAGCAGAACAGCAGAACAACAGAACAGCAGAACAGCAGAACAGCAGAACAGCAGAACAACAGAACAACAGAACAACAGAACAACAGCACAGCAGAACAACAGAACAACAGAACAACAGCACAACAGAACAACAGAACAGCAGAACAGCAGAACAGCAGAACAACAGAACAGCAGAACAGCAGAACAGCAGAACAGCAGAACAGCAGAACAACAGAACAACAGCACAACAGAACAACAGAACAGCAGAACAGCAGAACAGCAGAACAACAGAACAACAGAACAACAGAACAACAGCACAGCAGAACAGCAGAACAACAGAACAACAGAACAACAGCACAACAGAACAGCAGAACAGCAGAACAGCAGAACAGCAGAACAACAGAACAGCAGAACAGCAGAACAGCAGAACAGCAGAACAGCAGAACAACAGAACAGCAGAACAGTAGAACCAGCCAACGTTCCTCCAGCTTCAGCAGGCTGAGCAGAACATTCAGACAGAACATGGAAACACAAACCGCCACAACATTCAACAGTAAAAACAGAACCATGGCTCCTGTCAGCAGGATGTTCTGTGTTTCATCCTCATTTTAACATTTAAAGTTCTGTACTCACATGTTCCGCAGGAGAACCAGGTTCTGCCGTCCACGAGGATCCAGAACTCCAGTTTGTCCACAACAGCCTGTGATAAACTCCATCAAGCTGCTCAAGTCGTTGGAAACTAAAATGAAGTTCAGCTGCTGCAGATCCACAGACTGACTGAGATCTGATCTGTGAAACAAGGTGGTTGTGGGAAATGTAGTTCTTTCAGTCTGTGGTTTCAAAAATCACACCAATCCCTTCTTCTTCTTCCTCTTCTTCTTCTTCTTCTTGTCCTTTTAAACGGCGGTTGGCAGCAGCATCAGGAGCGTTAGCGCCACCTTCTGCTTCGGAGTGTGGACTAGAGACTGGATTCTGCTTCTCATCCTGTGTGACTGATGATATCAAAGAAACTTCTGCAGCATGTGCTGCTTGTATTATTATTCTACACCAATGCCTTATTCCTCTCACTGAATAAAGAATGATTTGTTTTGTGTCTTGTGACTGTTTAGCGTTGTCTGTATTATAGAGTTTTGAATGGAAAACAGTTTTTATTATCGTGCAAATTCATGAAGTGTGTTGATAGCAGCAGTTTTGTTATAAACTAGAAAAGTGGTTCAGTAGTTCCAGGAAAATACAGATGAAGTACTGAGTCAGCTCGCTACAAACTAAATTTATTTAAAAATGCATGAATTATGATTATAAGTAGAGGGTAATTTTCATATTGCTCTCTGTGGATGGTAGATACTCTTCCTCTGCAGCCACACAGCTGATAAAGCCTCAGAGTTACGAGCTGAAGAACTGAGACTTTCTGCTCTGCTGTTTCATACGCTGAGCTGGACTTGTTTTCATTTATTTAACCTTTATTTATCCAGTCAGTCCCACTGTCTTCATCAGTGGAGAGCTGGTCAGGAGAGTCCCAGACCAGCATCAAACAAAACAATGTGTGAAGTCACAATACAGTCAAATAAAGAGGTATATATATATATATATATATATATATATATATATATATATATATGAAGGTAAACTGATGTATGTATTCTCAACTTCTTAAAGGGTAACTTCGGTATTTTTCAACCTGGACCCTATTTTCCCAACTGCGGGTGTCTAAGTAACTAATGGGGACAACAATTTTTGAAATTGGTCCAGTATTGAGCGAGATCGCTTCAGCCGGCAGCCGTGAAACAGGCTGCAATGTAATCCGACGGGGCAAATGCGCACCGTCAATGTACGTCCACTAAAAGTGCTTGTTTTTGCCACTGACTGGCTCAGATTGTTATTATAAGTGTCTGACACAATATGGAAAGGACCCTATACAGAAATGAAACGTACTTCCTTACCTTTAGCTTGATCCCGTCTGTGTGTAACCAAGTCTCGCCCAAGTCCCGCGAGAGCTTAGTTGTTGCAGGAAGTCACCTGTGGAAACGTGAGTGAGAGTTGGAGAGAGGAGTGCCACCGGGAGGAGTTTGTTGTGTTGGAGTACAGAGATCGTAGCTTAGCGTTATCTAAAAGATCCAAATAAAAAAAACAAAAAAAACAATGGTTCGTGTTTGCGCATTTCCGAATTGTGCCAACAAAATGTCGCGCAACACTTCGCGCAGCTTTCACAGACTGCCTTTGTTGGATAGTGACCCGCTGAAGTTGTGGTTAGTTGTGCTACAAATGGATGCCAACACTCCTGTCCATACACTGCGCCTTGCAGACCATCGGGTCTGCAGTGACCATTTTGACCGGTATGACTACAGCCAGCCAAAGAGGAGACGAAATCCTATCCCAAAACACTTTTTCCTAAAGAAAAATGCTGTCCCAAGAGTGGAGAGACCTGCTCCAGACAGAGTGGAGGTAATGTTATAAGCTAAAGTTATTGCGTTGTCCTGGCATCAGTACACACGGCAAAAACAATCACTAAACTAGAAAGGCACTCGGAGAGCGCAGACCTCCGCCAAGGTTCATGCTATTATTGTTTGTTCGTGAGTCGGATCCAGATCCGCTCCAAAATTTAATGGGTTCTTCCTTGGCCCATGCTACACCCTTCCACCAAGTTTCATGAAAATCGGGCCAGTATTTTTTCCGTAATCCTGCTGACAGACAAACAAACAAACGGCACCGAAAACATAACCTCCTTGGCGGAGCTAGCCAGTAGTGTGTGTAAAATATCGACTGAGTCATGATTGATTATAAAATATGTATATAGATTCATTTCCCCTTTTCAGCAGTTGACATTCATAATAATACAATAAGTGATATCAACAAGCTGAAATTATCTGTGTAATATTGTTGCCAAAGTGTGTGTGCGTGGTGTAAAAATGTCATATTTATGCTTATCTTTTATGCCTACATTTGTATATCCTATACATTAGCAGATAGGCTATCATAGAGATACTTACTGGCAATGAATGATGATGGTAGCTCTTCAATGAGTAGGAGCTCTTCATCCGTATACTCTGGCTCAAATAAATACGGGCCGCCATCGAATTCAAATGCCTCTTCCACGTTGTCGAAATCAGGTAAATATTCAGTCATGACTTAGAAAATCTTTTAGATAACACTGAGCTACGATCTCTGTACTCCAACACAACAAACTCCTCCCGGTGGCACTCCTCTCTCCAACTCTCACTCACGTTTCCACAGGTGACTTCCTGCAACAACTAAGCTCTCGCGGGACTTGGGCGAGACTTGGTTACACACAGACGGGATCAAGCTAAAGGTAAGGAAGTACGTTTCATTTCTGTATAGGGTCCTTTCCATATTGTGTCAGACACTTATAATAACAATCTGAGCCAGTCAGTGGCAAAAACAAGCACTTTTAGTGGACGTACATTGACGGTGCGCATTTGCCCCGTCGGATTACACTGCAGCCTGTTTCGCGGCTGCCGGCTGAAGCGATCTCGCTCAATACTGGACCAATTTCAAAAATTGTTGTCCCCATTAGTTTCTTAGACACCCGCAGTTGGGAAAATAGGGTCCAGGTTGAAAAATACCGAAGTTACCCTTTAAGGTCATGGAGCTTTTTTGAATGTTCGGCACCTTAGATCTATTATCAGGTCACTTCTCATTAGTCAGGTGGTGAACGTCAAAGCTTCTCCTCTCCACACTCGGCGTGGCGGGTGGAGCGGGGTGGCGGTGGAGCGGCGGGTGGAGCAGGGGTGGAGCGGAGCGGGGTGGCAGTGGAGCGGCGGGTGGAGCGGCGGGTGTAGCGGGGTGGCGGTGGAGCGGCGAGCCCGGCCCGTCCGGACGGTGAGTGTTGTCAGTCGTCTGTCTGTAGCTCTCTGCTCGGCTCAGGACCAATTTGCTCAGATCTCAGTTGTTCCTTTATCTGTCCCCGGAGCGGCCGGCCGGGAGTGAAACCGATATGATGATATCCCTCCTGCTCCGCTCTGACCTCGCTCTCCTCCCTCCGATTCACTCGTTTTTTTCCTCTGTCTCTTTTTTCTCGACTCCAAATTCTTTCCGCCGTTCACATTCCGACTCTTTGCTCCTCACACTTCATTTCTCTCTCTCTCCCTCCCTCTGTCCATCTCACTTTCTGTCTGACAGTCTTACAGACTCTGTTTCTGTCCGGGCCGGCGGGGGGGTGGGGGGATGGAGGGGGTGGGGGTGGGGGGGGTAACGGTCAGGCCGGCTGGATTGGCGGCACAGCGCCGGGCGTCACCTCTTCTTCCATTTGATTAAATCATAGCCGCCGCGGTGAGGCGCGTCCCGCAGAGTCAGGTGGAAATTATTAACCTTTCCTGTCGGAGGACGGCTCGCTCTCCACGGGACGAGAGGGAGGGAGAGGACAAGATGGACGCCCCGCTCCCACAGCCGGGCTGAGGCGGGACAGACAGCACACAGGACGAATACAGAGTCAGTCAGAACCAGTCAGTCAGAGCCAGTCAGAACCAGTCAGTCAGAACCAGTCAGAACCAGTCCGTCAGAACCAGTCAGAACCAGTAAGAACCAGTCAGTCAGAACCAGTCAGAACCAGTCAGTCAGAACCAGTCAGAACCAGTCCGTCAGAACCAGTCCGTCAGAACCAGTCAGAACCAGTCAGAACCAGTCCGTCAGAACCAGTCAGAACCAGTCAGTCAGAACCAGTCCGTCAGAACCAGTCAGAACCAGTCAGAACCAGTCAGAACCAGTCCGTCAGAACCAGTCCGTCAGAACCAGTCAGAACCAGTCAGTCAGAACCAGTCAGAACCAGTCCGTCAGAACCAGTCAGAACCAGTCAGAACCAGTCAGTCAGAATCAGTCACTTCCCTCATGGATCAGAGATATGGACCACTAAATAATTCTACAAAGAAACAATCAGAAATTCATCTGACGATCTGAATCACTGTTCAATATTCACATTTGTTCTTGAAAAGTCTGTAAATGGAAAATAAACAGAATTTAAAATTATGGTAACATTTTACAATAAGGGTCACCAAGTTAAGAGTTAGTTAATGCTTAATAAGCATTAACTAACTCTTAATTAAGTTAACTAATGTGTCTGGTAACCATTTACTAATGGTGTTCATGTTAACTAAGGTATTCATTTATACATTATTTAATAGTCATCTTTATAAACTATTAAATAATGCATAAATTAACACCATTAGTAAATTACACATTAGTTAACTGTTAATTTAAGGTTACCGACCCTTATTGTAAAGTGTCACCAAAATCATTAAGAGAGAGAGAGAGACAGAAGAGAGAGAGAGAGAGAGAGAGAGAGAGAGAGAGAGACAGAAGAGAGAGAGAGAGAGAGACAGAAGAGAGAGAGAGAGAGAGACAGAAGAGAGAGACAGAAGAGAGAGAGAGAGAGACAGAAGAGAGAGAGAGAGACAGAAGATAGAGAGAGAGAGAGACAGAAGAGAGAGAGAGAGAGAGACAGAAGAGAGAGAGAGAGAGAGACAGAAGAGAGAGAGAGAGAGAGAGAGACAGAAGAGAGAGAGAGAGAGACAGAAGAGAGAGAGAGAGAGAGAGAGACAGAAGAGAGAGAGAGAGGCTGACGGGGTGACGGGTAACACGGGTAACACGGAGAGCCCGGCGACGCCCAAGGCGCCGCTAACGAGGTCGCCCCGATTCTGGCGATCCGGTCTCACTTCAAACCGTCTGGAAGCGGCGGCCGGCGGCGGTTTGAAAATGGATCCGTCTCCGTCTGAGGAGCCGGAGCCGGACCTCATCACCGGCCTCGTTACCGCCGACAGCAGAGAGCCTGGTGCATTGTGGGAGCAGGAGGAAGACGACTGATGATGTTGTGAGGTGAAGGACCGGGGGCTCAGGTGTCGCACTGTTGCATGATGGGAGTGATGGCAGCTCAGGTGGAGATAATACAGTGTCAAATAGGAGTGTGTGTGTGTGTGTGTGTGTGTGTGTGTGGGGGGGGGGGGGGGGGGGGGGGTGCAGCTGAGTCTGTGATACCTGCTGATCCATCACACTGACAGTCAGTACTACTGCATATAAATACTGCACTAAACCACCAGTACTACATGGTCCTGTACATAAATACTGTATTAAACCACCGGTACTATGGTACTGTACATAAATACTGTATTAAACCACCGGTACTATGGTACTGTACATAAATACTGTATTAAACCACCGGTACTATGGTACTGTACATAAATACTGTATTAAACCACCGGTACTACATGGTACTGTACATAAATACTGTATTACTACATGGTACTGTATGAACAGAGTACCATTGAACTAGTATTTAAATATATAAAGCAGCAGATAGTGATTCATTACTGCAGTTTATTTTCTCTTAAACAGGAATAACACTCTAATCCCTAATCCCCAACTGTGTGTGTGTGTGTGTGTGTGTGTGTGTGTGTGTGTGTGTGTGTGTGTGTGTGTGTGTGTGTGTGTGGTGTGTGTTCTTGGATCAGCTGGTCTCTTTCTGCTTTACCAGCTGTGGCCTGCTCAGGGCAAAGTGGAGGTCTCTCTCTCTCTCTCTCTCTCTCTCTCTCTCTCTCTCTCTCTCTCTCTCTCTCTCTCTCTCTCTCTCTCTCTCTCTCTCTCTCTCTCTGGTCTCTGTGAGTGAAGGATAAAGAAAAGACAGAGAATGAATGAAAGAGAAAAGAAGGAGACTGAAAGAGAAAGAGAGAGAGAGGCAGAGTGTTAGAGAGACACAGACAGTGTGTATATGTTGAATGATTTATATAACTACATGTTCTGTTATTATACTGTGGATATTAATGATTATTAATGATGATTAATGTGATGTTGTATCGTTCTTGTTGTCTAACCAGATAATGAATCATCTCATATGGTTTGAATGTATAAACTGTTTGTTGTTTCGGAAATTCACATTTTGTTCACTGCTTTGTTATATTGTCTCTGATCATGACAATAAAGCTACTGAACTATGGAGAGAGAGAGAGAGAGAGAGAGAGAGAGAGAGAGAGAGAGAGAGAGAGAGAGAGAGAGAGAGAGAGAGAGAAGAGAGAGAGAGTATTACTGCTATCAGTTATTATAGTAAGTAATATCAGCATGTCTCTTTAAGCTACAGTTAGCTAGTTTA